>NC_048233.1:88709346-88712062 GCF_002007445.2 Ailuropoda melanoleuca
TTAGCAGGAGTGGGGGGGTCGCAGCCTCCCCGTCTCACGCGGTGGTCCACAGGAGAAGCTCTCGCTGCCCCCCAACTTGCATGCAATGACCCAATATTCTAGTGACATAATTTAACTAGGAGGTTTTTTTTTTTCATAAAGAAAATATAAATGAATTAAAACCTCCTTTTTGTTGTTTTCTGAAATTTTGTTCTTTTTCTATTTTGTAGTATTTTTGTACTCTTAGTACTCCTGTCTCATCTGGGTTTGAAGGCAGGGAAGTGTCACCCGTGAGCACACGGGCAGCACGTCCAGGCCCCGTGCGTGGGTTGCCAGGGCTCCGGCTCCACCTGTCCGCCATATGCCAGCTTGGCCTTCTCTGTGTGGGCTGGGATCTGGGATTGCCTCTCCTCCTAGTCACAGGGTGGCTGCAGCAGCTCCAGCCATTTCATCTCCACACAGCCACATGTAAAGCAGAAAAGGGGGCACATTGGATCCTTTGAAGAGGGGAGAAGCTGTCTCAGAAGTCCGAGGCAGATAGGATTGGCCGAATCGGGTCCTGTGCCATGATTGAGGCACCGCTGCCATGTGTCTGAGTTCACCGGAGGCTCTGGTGGCAACAATGAGGGGGAAGGGCTTTGGTTCAGCAACAACACTGGCTGTCCCCTCTCCCTGGTTCCCTGGGAACCCACAGCTCCCCAGTCCCTGCCTTAGAAGGTGTGACTCTCGCGTGCAATCTGGCACATCTGTGAGAACAACCCGATCACACATGCGAGTGGGAAACACAGGAAATCACGCTTTCTCTCTGAAACCCCGTCTCCAGGAAGTCCTCACTGCAACGTTGGATTTGGAGGACGTCCGAAGCTACAGGGCAGAGATCTCCTCTCGAAACCTGGCGGTGAGTTGTGGAGACGCCCGTGGGCGCTCAACAGCACCCTGGGACTCTTTTTTTACGTTTTTTTTTACTGACTGTGTTACTGAGCTGTGGTTCCCGTGCCACACCATGGCGTGGTGAGTTTGCCACACTCGCAGGGTTATGCAGCCATCAGCACAAGAAAAACCTGGAGCTGCTAGCCTCACTCTGCATCCCCTCCCGCCCTGCACAACCACCAGCCTGCTTTCGGTCTCTGGATCTGCCCCTTCTGGGCGTTACACGCAGACGAAGTCATGTCTGGCTTCAGTCACTGAGCAGGACGTTCACAAGGTCCCTGTCCTAGCAGCTGTCAGGGCTTCATGCCTTTTTCCGGTCCACGGAATGGGGGTACTACACAGTGATGACCCACTCTCTGCTGAGGACACGTGGACCGTGTCTGCTTTCTGTCTCATGAATGACGCTCTGCAAACATGTGTTTGAGTTTTTGTGCAGACGGTTTCGCTGGGGGGTGCACCTGGGAGGGGCACTTGTGGGCTACATGATCGCTTCGCGCTTTTGTCTCTGAGGGACTATCAGACTGTCCACGGCAACGGCCCCTACACGTATGAGGGTTCCAATGCTGGGTCCCGTCTGTCTTTGACTCCAGCCGTCCCGCGGGGAGCGAAGGTGCCGCCGTGGCTCTGACGCGCATTCCCGCGGGCTTGCTGCCACCGGGGTGTCATATCGCGAATCTCCGTCAGCAGGCCAGCAAGGTGAGCCCCTACCCCCGCGTGAAGGTGGACTTCGCCCTCTCGTGCCACGAGGACCTGCTGGAGCCGCCGTCGGAGCCCATCGAGTGGAAGTACTACAGTCCCGCGGAGGAGATCAGGTGGGCCATGTCTACACGCCCGGAGGGAGGCGTGATGCTGGCCCCGGGGCGCCCCTCTCACCCGCTGTAGCGNTGTAGCAGTTTGCACCGTGCCGGCGGGCACCTGGTTCCCGGAACCTGCCCGGGGTGGTCGCGCGGTGAGGAGGAGGCCGTGCAGCATTGAGGCTGAGGGCGTGGGGGGCGCAGCCAGTCAGCCCGGCTTCCACACGCAGCCCTGCTGCTCCCTCGTGCTGGGGCCGTGGGCACAGAGGTCCTGCCTGTCCTTTGCTTTTTGTGTCTCAGTTTTTCTCTTTCGAAATGGGGCCAAAAGATAATCACCTACCTCCCAGGGCTGCTGGGAGACAAAAATGCATTCATTCCCATGAAGTGCTTAGCGCAGGGACTCGGTGAATTGGGAGCCCCCCCCCCGGCAGTTCTCCCTGGCGCTGCTCCTACCCTGGCACCTGCACCCAGGGAGACTGCGGACCCGGCCAGCGGCTCCCAGACCTCACACGTCCCCTTGCTTCGCAGCCTCGGACCTGCGTGCTGGCTCTGGGACTTCCTGCGACGCAGCCGACAGGTGAGATCGCCAGTGTTTGCGTTTGATTCTACCACGGGCTAGTCATTTCTTTTCGCGCTGCCTCTGTCAGCTGCTTACTGTGCATGAGGTGGAGGCCAAAGGGCGCGGGGAGGTTTGGCTCCATCCCTGGAGTCCTGTGTGATGACACTGAGAGTGACGAGATAGCAGCTCCCGCGGTTCCGTGGGCCTGACGTCTGTGCTGTGGAGAACGAGTCCTAGATGCCCTTCACAGTGAGAGGCCTCTTTTCCTTCTAGAAAATTCATCTGAAGTGTGCAGGGCATCTTTCCTCCCCCGTGTCTCTGGATGGAGCTGGGCTAAGTTCGGGGCACGTTGTTCCTCCGAGGCTCTGCTCACACTGCCTTTGTTGGCCCGTTGCAGGCCGGGTTTCTCTTGCCCCTAAGTGGCGGGGTGGACAGCGCAGCCACCGCCTGCCTC
>NC_048233.1:88713076-88722790 GCF_002007445.2 Ailuropoda melanoleuca
GATGACCCACTCTCTGCTGAGGACACGTGGACCGTGTCTGCTTTCTGTCTCATGAATGACGCTCTGCAAACATGTGTTTGAGTTTTTGTGCAGACGGTTTCGCTGGGGGGTGCACCTGGGAGGGGCACTTGTGGGCTACATGATCGCTTCGCGCTTTTGTCTCTGAGGGACTATCAGACTGTCCACGGCAACGGCCCCTACACGTATGAGGGTTCCAATGCTGGGTCCCGTCTGTCTTTGACTCCAGCCGTCCCGCGGGGAGCGAAGGTGCCACCGTGGCTCTGACGCGCATTCCCGCGGGCTTGCTGCCACCGGGGTGTCATATCGCGAATCTCCGTCAGCAGGCCAGCAAGGTGAGCCCCTACCCCCGCGTGAAGGTGGACTTCGCCCTCTCGTGCCACGAGGACCTGCTGGAGCCGCCGTCGGAGCCCATCGAGTGGAAGTACTACAGTCCCGCGGAGGAGATCAGGTGGGCCATGTCTACACGCCCGGAGGGAGGCGTGATGCTGGCCCCGGGGCGCCCCTCTCACCCGCTGTAGCGGTTTGCACCGTGCCGGCGGGCACCTGGTTCCCGGAACCTGCCCGGGGTGGTCGCGCGGTGAGGAGGAGGCCGTGCAGCATTGAGGCTGAGGGCGTGGGGGGCGCAGCCAGTCAGCCCGGCTTCCACACGCAGCCCTGCTGCTCCCTCGTGCTGGGGCCGTGGGCACAGAGGTCCTGCCTGTCCTTTGCTTTTTGTGTCTCAGTTTTTCTCTTTCGAAATGGGGCCAAAAGATAATCACCTACCTCCCAGGGCTGCTGGGAGACAAAAATGTATTCATTCCCATGAAGTGCTTAGCGCAGGGACTCGGTGAATTGGGAGCCCCCCCCCCGGCAGTTCTCCCTGGCGCTGCTCCTACCCTGGCACCTGCACCCAGGGAGACTGCGGACCCGGCCAGCGGCTCCCAGACCTCACACGTCCCCTTGCTTCGCAGCCTCGGACCTGCGTGCTGGCTCTGGGACTTCCTGCGACGCAGCCGACAGGTGAGATCGCCAGTGTTTGCGTTTGATTCTACCACGGGCTAGTCATTTCTTTTCGCGCTGCCTCTGTCAGCTGCTTACTGTGCATGAGGTGGAGGCCAAAGGGCGCGGGGAGGTTTGGCTCCATCCCTGGAGTCCTGTGTGATGACACTGAGAGTGACGAGATAGCAGCTCCCGCGGTTCCGTGGGCCTGACGTCTGTGCTGTGGAGAACGAGTCCTAGATGCCCTTCACAGTGAGAGGCCTCTTTTCCTTCTAGAAAATTCATCTGAAGTGTGCAGGGCATCTTTCCTCCCCCGTGTCTCTGGATGGAGCTGGGCTAAGTTCGGGGCACGTTGTTCCTCCGAGGCTCTGCTCACACTGCCTTTGTTGGCCCGTTGCAGGCCGGGTTTCTCTTGCCCCTAAGTGGCGGGGTGGACAGCGCAGCCACCGCCTGCCTCGTCTACTCCATGTGCTACCAGGTCTGCGAGGCCGTGAAGCACGGAAGTAGGTGGCGTCCACTGGTCTGAGCGCGGCTCCAGGGGGCGGGGACTGGGCTGAGGAGAATCCTGGGTCCTGGCTGTCGTGGGTGAAGGAGGCTCTGCAGATGTGCTCCGATGTCACAGCAGGACCTGGGGACAGCAAGCTGTTAAAGCCCTACCTGGGGCTCGGGCCCGTGTGGCCATGGTCATCAAGCCTGATGCCCACTGCTGCTGCTGGGCGCTGGCAGTGTGGCCTGGGCTCCGGGCTCAGGCAAACCCAGGTCGAGATCCTCCCCCATGCACCCTGTGTCGACTGTCCCCTTAGCATGCATGCCAGAAACGTGAGGGGGAAGCTATGTAGGTGGAGACGTTGCTGGGCAAAGCAGGGGGACTGGGCTCTGAGCACCGCCCCCAGCAGGGGGTTGCTACCTGCTACCCGCCATCTGGTGGTTTTCAGACAAGGAAGTGCTGGCTGACGTCCGGACCATCGTGGACCAGCTCAGCTACACCCCCCAGGACCCCCAGGACCTCTGCGGGCGCGTGCTGACCACCTGCTACATGGCCAGCGAGAACTCGTCGCAGGAGACGTGCGACAGAGCCAGGGAGCTGGCTCAGCAGATTGGCAGGTAGAGGAGGAGGCAGGCGTCGGGCGCGGGCGGGCCTCTGCAGTGGGACCGGTGCCACTGGAAGCCCTGCCCGAGCCCGCACTCCTGGTTAGATGCGTGTTCAGGGTTGAGCAGGTTGCTGCAATCTCTCGTGAGCCAGGTTTTAGGGAGACTGTTTCTGTTCCCCCTAGAGCCTAGCTGTGTCTGATCGCCAGCCTGCTTCCCGTCGTCCTTGCGTCCTGGGCGCCGGCCAGCAGGGCTCATGGGCTCCCCAGTGTGGGAGCCCGGGACCCCACTCACAGCACTGGGGGGTGCGCTGGCTCTGTGCCGGCCCGGCCGTCTCCCTGCACCTGAGGAAGTGGGGGGGACAGTATCTCTCCCGACGGAGAGACTCGGTGCATTCAGGGTCCTCATTTCTTCTGCTGCTTGGGGAACAAGGCAGAGCTGCCCGTCGTCTGTGCCGAGCTCAGCTAAAGCCCCCACCCCAGCAGGGCTGCTCCTCCGTCCCCCGAGGAGCTGAAAGCAGGGGCTCAAACAGACATTCGTGCCCACGCTCACGGCAGCGTCGTGCGCAGTAGCCCGAGTGCAGAAGCAGCTCGAGCTGTCTGGCGACAGACGGATGAGTAAACGAGATGAGGTCTGGGCAGAGAATGGGGTATCGGTCAGCCTCAGCAAGGAAGGACCCTGACACCTGCTACCTCGTGACGACCCCGGAACTCGTGATGCTCAGGGCAATCCGCCAGGCACCCGGCAGCACGGACGGCGGGAAAGTCCAGGATAGGCAGCCCTACAGGGACAGAGAGCAGGGCGGGTGCGGACGGGCACGGGGCCTCCCTCGGGTGCAGGCGCGTTCTGGAACCATACACACTGCGAGCTCAGCCTCTGGGCGTGCACTTTTGCGTGGTCGGAATGGTGAATTCGGGGTTAGTGGGTTCGACCGCACACGCACACACCCGCCCTTTCCCCGGCAGCCACCACATCGGACTCCACATCGACCCGGCGGTGAAGGCCGTTGTGGGCATCTTCAGCCTGGTGACGGGTAAAAGGCCTCTGTTCGCGGTTCACGGAGGAAGCAGCAGGGAGAACCTGGCCCTGCAGAACGTGCAGGTGCGCCGCCCAGCCGGGCCCGTGTCCCTGCGCGGGAGCCACAGGGGGCCCGGGGGCCTCGGGGACAAGGCTGAGGGTGCGTGTGCGTGTGAGCGTGCGAGAGCAAGAGGGCGCGGGGCTGCCGAGAGTGCCGTACAGGTGGAAGCGTGTGTGAGTGTGAGTGTGCAAGTGTGTGTGTTAGAGTTGGCGGGTGACACGTGACGCTTGCACGTGTGAGCTTTCTGCGTCTTTGCATGCCCTACCTCCAGGGCTGCTGCGGGGGAGCCGGACCCCGGCCAGTCATTGGGGGGAAAGAGGGACCCTGGGCTCCAGCTGCGGGGCTCTGTCCCATGTCTGTCCCTTTTCTTCTGGCCACAGTGGCCTTCCCTCCTCCGGGTCCGTCCATCTCAGATATGGTGCCGCCCGCAGTGCGGACACACATGCCACCGCGGCTGTCAGGCCGGGAGGACCCTGCTTCCTCTGGACGCTAGAAACCTCCTACACTCCTTGGACCCCCACTCTCTGGAGCTGTACGGGGGAGCAGGGGCCAGTGTGCGTGTGCCCCCACGTCCAGCACAGGGTGACATTTCCTGCTGTGTCCCCCAGGCTCGGCTAAGGATGGTCGTGGCCTATCTGTTCGCTCAGCTGAGCCTCTGGGCCCGGGGTGCTCGTGGTGGACTGCTGGTGCTCGGATCGGCCAACGTGGACGAGAGGTGCGTGCCCGACTCCGGAGCGCCCCAGTTCTCCGAGGGTGCGTGCTCCCCAAAATGGAGTTTCCAGCCCCCTGCCCATTTTCACTGTGTCTGCAAGATGCATGATGTGGGGGTCATGTCACCCTGCGGCTCAGGCCACGCCTGGTACCCACAGGACGTCATTGCTCCAGACCTTCACAGTTACTCAGGTGTGGAGATGGGTCAACGACATTTTCCTCTGGCTCCCCAGCCACCAGCCTGACTCAGACCAGCTGCCCCCAGCTTGGGGCTCTTCCTTCACGCTGGGTATGGAACCTGTCTCTCCACCCCACCTCACTCGGTTTCACCCATCTCTTTCTCCTGGGCAATTCTACCGCGTCCTAGGTCCTTGCTCTGTGTCAGGTTTTCACTCCCAAGCAGATAGCTCATCTCTGATGTAGACTGGAAATACTTTCTCATGTTGCTCGCTGGTCAAAAAAACTCACAGCCTCCCTATTATTCTCCAGATAAATTTCAGCTGACTTTTAGGGTGAGCAGTGGAGGCTGGGAGGACTCCTCCAGCCTTGGTTTCTCCACTTCTCTCAGGTGGGCCTTGCTCAGGTGTTCTCACTGGTCCTTGTTAGCAGAGAAGGTCAAGAACTTTACCCTTCATGTATTCATCTGTCCATCTGTCCACCCATCCATCCACCCATCCCTCCATCCACCTATCCATCCATCCATCCGTCCATCCATCCTCCCACACACCCACCCATCTGTCCATCAGTCTGTCCACTCATCTGTTCATCCATCATTCTAAGTATAGCATGAATGTCTTAAATCTTTCTACATTTTTGCGTGTTTGCAAATGTGTTCTCTGTTGAATTACTTCGGACTTTTGGATCCTATTTCCTTATTGTGACAATTTGAAATTAGCACCCTGTAGCTGGTGAAAAATTCTCACCGTTCTCATGCACATTTTGTCAGTGTTCATTGCTTTCCTGTTGCCTCCGGTGTTTCTGTAAGGACATGATTTTTCGGGGGGGGTGTGACGGCTGGTGCGTATCCTGGACCTGACGTAGTTGAGAGTATTGGCGTGTTTTAATCTGCTTGCTTTTGAACACGAGTTTTACTTGTCGTATAATTATTTTATTGCATCATTTCCCCTCAACAATGATTTTTTCCGGGGTGGGAGTGGGTTTCTGGTGCTTAAAGTTTCTCTCTGGCGTCTGTTTACGTGTTCGTCTGTTTTCATCACTTTCTGCTCCTGGGTCTCTCATACGGGTACGTGGAAGTCTGCAGCCGCAGAAACTTTTCAGTTGTGCTTCCTCGGTTGTTTCCTGTCCTGTGGGGACAACGGTCACTCGCTGCGTCCCCATCTGCCATCTCCCTGTTGCTCACACCCCGGGGTAGGGCCTCCGGTCCTCAGTCTCTGCCGTGCCCGTTCTCGTTTAAACGTTACTTCTCATCCTAACTTTGGTTCTATTGCGTTCCGATTTGCTCAGCCCTCGAGGAATTGATAAAACGTGTGTCACGTGTCAGGCGGTCTTCTTGATGAACAATACAGAAAACAATTCCCATTTTACTCTAGTGGAAGGAGACAGGTAATAGGAAAACTGATCCTGTGTGTAAGAAGTGGGAAGTCTACAGAGGAAACCAGGGGAGGCACGGGGAGAGTTTGGGAACTTGGGCTGTAAGTAGGGTGGCCAGGGAAGGCCTCTCTTGAGAAATTGGTTTATAAAGGAGGAGGGGAAATACAGCCCAGAGAATGGCCTGTGCAAATGTCCTGTGGTGAGAGCCCACCAGGACAGAGAGTGATTGTCACCTCTCTGCAAAGCCCCGTCTTGTCCAAGGGAGGTACTGGGAGCCCAGCTGGGACAGGTTGGAGGAGAGTGGTGGGTGAGGGGACCGGGAGTCAGCTCTTTCCAGAAGTTTCACACTGCAGGAGAGGAGAGGTGCAGGGTCGTAGCCGGCAGGAGCGGTGAGACAAGGGAGGGTTTTCTTAGGGTATGATGAGAGAGGTCTAGCAGGGAGGGAACAGAGTTGCTGATGAGAAAGGGGACATGGGTGGAGAGCTGTCCTGGTGTCACGAGGAGGTGAAAGGCAGCCAAGCGAGGGGCTGGCTTTACTGGGAGCCCAGCTAGTGTGTCCACGGAGCAACAGGAGGCCGCAGAGCGGACGGCACAGCAGCTGGGGGTGGTGTAGGGTCAGGGCCGTGACGTCCTCGGCGAGGCGGGAAGTAGGGTCACCAGCCGAGCCAGGGTGCGGAGCAGGCATTGGACGTTCGAGGGGAGTGCTGACGAGCGAGCGAGACGGGTCGGGGAACCAGGCGGGCAGCCCCGGCTCTAAGGACGCCCCGGAGGTGGGGCCGCGCTTTCCAGCCAGCCGTGTCCAGCTGCGGACACGTGGTGAGCAGGGGAGCCAGGCAAGGGTGGCAGAGAGAGAGGGACGCGAGAGCCGAGGAGCCGCAAGGAGAGGTGATCAGGGTGAACACGAGGCGGAGGACTGGTGACCCACAGACTCCGGGTCCTGGTGCATGGAGGCCGTAGGAACGAGCCGCCAGCCCCGTGTGGCGTGTCCCGTGATCGCTGGGAGACGGACTGAGCAGCAGGTGGTACTCATGGCTGTGGTTGGTTACAGCCTAACGTTGCAGAGCAGAAGACCAGGCTCAGGCTTCCAGAATCATCTCCCAGGGGAGTTTGCTGATGTGCTTCCTCCCCTGGCAACACGTGTGACAACAGGGCTTGTGCCGGGGGCTGTCCCACAGGCACCTTCCCCTTGGCGCAGACCCAGGTTCCATCCCAGAAGGAGAGCACTGGTCAGCACCAAACAGTGTTTGAACAAAAAAGTTAGAAACAGGGACCCACTGTTTGCAGTTAGGGGATGGTGGGGACACTCCCCAAACCCGGCTGCCAGCCGAGCACTGATCATGCAACCAGGCCTCTCCCAGGACATGGTGTGCACTCTTGTCTGCACAGAGCCTGGCCGACAGGAGGCTCTGAGGTCTCTGGGGGGCACTGTCCCCCACAGCAGGAGGTGGGGGTGCGGTCGGGGCCCTGATGGACCAGAGGCAGGTTGGAAGTCAGTGATGAACACTGTGGAGGGGCTGGGAGAGCCAGGAGGCCAGGGGCTGTGATGTGAGCCTCGCAGGGAGGGTGGCCTGTCCTGTTGGAGGGGCCGGTGGGTCAGGAATGCACCAGGACGGGGCATGGACCACCCCCCACATCTGCAGGTCCCCGTTTCCCTGGGCAGCTGAGGCCAGCATCGGTGGGAAGCCGTGTAGCCAGCCCCCTCCCACTGTGGGCTGTGAGGTGGCCGGTCCCGGTTTGCCTGGAGGCTTGTAACATCTAGTCAGGGAGCGCGGTGGGGGGCCCACAGCGGGGCGTCAGCCGGTGGGATGTCCCTGGAGGGTCTTTAAACAGGTGTAGCCGGTGTGCCTCCTATCCGCCCAGCTCATGCGGCCTGGCGCGGTGGGGCCGAGGGGCGGTGAGGCATGCTTGGCTCCTGGTGTATCTGGGCATCAGAGGGAGAACCGACAGGATTTGCTGGTGGACCAGACTTGGGGTGAGGATGCCCAGGCCAACCCGAGCCACTGAAGGATGGACCGGACTTTGGCCGGATGTGGGAGGCACAGGAAGTGGGTGGGGAGGTCAGGATCCAGTGTCGGGAGTGTCAGCTTTGATGCATCTTCCAGACGTCCCCTGGAGGTGTGTGGAGGACAGCTATACGGAGATTCCGGAGTCCAGAGGTGAACCACACCCCCAAATCTGGATCCGCAGAAGGCAAAATGCCATTTAAAGCTACGAGAGCAGCTGGGCCCGTGGGGCTGAATGTTGACCGAGAAGGGAGTGGGTCTGGGGGGCCCAGATTCCTGATACAAGGAAGCTGCAGACAAGGAGGGAAGCAGCCAGCCAGTGGGCATGGAACCAGAGGACAGGCCCCCAGAGCCAGGCAGAGGGGCTGTTTCGGGGCTGCTAATGCTCGTTGCTCGGGTATGGGGAGGACTGGAGGCTCACTGGAGAGGCCAGGGCAGGAAGCTGGTGGTGAAGCTCGAGAGAACAGGAGGGTAGTGGATGCGGCCCTGAGAAATTCCACTTGGGGGCCAGGGGAGCGTGGGCCGAGAGAGGGCAGGAAGGCAGGGGCCGTAGGGCATTACTTATGCTCACAGGAGTGGGAGGGGCTGCTTGTTGGAGCTTGTGAACCTGCCCGTTAGCTGACCGTTCCAGCCCGAGGGCACCACAGCAGGCCAGCGAGCTGGGGCTGAAAGCCCGGCCCCGGAGCCTGCAGCCGGCCATCAGCACGCAGCCGCTCCGTGCCTGGTCTGGCTCCGGGCCCCCTTCCCGGCCCGCAGACGCACCTCCCGGCAGACGGCAGATGGGGAGAGCCTGGCGTCTCCTCTTCTGGTGAGGACACCCGGCCTATGGGATCCTGTCCCCACTCGGCAGCCCCTTCAACGGGACAGGGAGCGGCGGAGCGCCCAGCTCGGGGTGGATGGGCGGAGCCCCCGTCCAAGGCGGCACCAGGTTTGACCTGCCCCTCTGTGTTGCCCTGGGGGTCTTAGGCCCGAGGCCCTGCGCCCTGGCAGGGGTCCGGAGGAACGAGAGCTGGGTCTCTGTCCTGAGCAGCAGCAGGTCAGTTGTGCGGGTGCAGGTTGGACGGGGCCCCGTCCTTGCGGGGCAGGACGTCAGGCAGAGCGAGCAGCTGTTTTGATGCTGGTGTTGAAGTGTGGGCTTGGGCGACACAGGCAGAGGCCAGGCCCTGGAAGGCCACCACCAAGGGGGTTCAGGGGCATGTGGCAGGGTCGGGAATCACCTTGGGGAGCTGGGGATGTGGGCAGAGACCTGCCGTCCTCCAGAGGTGGGTAGAGACGGAGGCATCCACTGGAGGGTGTGGGTAACGAATGCCCAGGGAACCCGTGGCTCAAGCACGCAGTGTCCTCTTGCTGTTCTGTAGGGTCCAAGTTCAATACGATCTCTCTGGGCTAAACTCAGGTTGTTGGCTGGGCTGGTTCCTTCTGGAGCTCGGGGCCCCGCCCTCCCCCTGCAAAGCCCCCAGGGCAGCATCTCCGCCCTCCTCCCTGTGCAGGGTTCCCTCCTGCTCAGCCCCCTGCCTCCCTCCTACACCTGCAGGGATGCTTGTGACTGTGTTCGGGGCCACCTGACAATCCAGGTCCTCAACGTAATCCCATGTGCAGCACCGTTTGCTCTCGGGGTCCCCTGTTCACAGGTTCCGGGTAGAGGATGTGGATGTGTTTGGGGGCTACTCGTCTGCCCCGCGCAGGAGCTGTCTGGGAGGGGAGCTGACCCGACCGCCATGGGTCAGCACCCACGTGCTCCTGAGGACTCAGCCCTCAGCCCCCGTTCTGCCGGCCCCAGCCCTGTCCTTCAGACATGCTGCTCCCAACTGGATGTGGGACATTCCAGGAGCGTTCCGGTCCATCTCCGGCCCCCACGCCTTCTCTGGCTCCCCGAGTGCTTCCCCTGGGTCATCTGCTGCCTCTGCCCCGTTGCGGTCGGCTCCGGCTGTGCTGGGCATCCGAGACCCTCCAGCTGGCCGAGCTCTGGCTCCGGGTGTTGACGAGGGACCGGACCCCAGGCAGGATCTGTAGCCTCTCGGTCAGCCACGCAGAAACCCCATGTTCTCTCCCCACAGTCTCCTCGGCTACCTGACCAAGTACGACTGCTCCAGTGCAGACATCAACCCCATCGGCGGGATCAGCAAGACGGACCTGAAGGCCTTCGTGCAGTTCTGCATGGAGCGCTTCCAGCTTCCTGCCCTGCAGGGGTGAGTGCGCCCGAGAGACCGCGGCTGCACCCAGCCTCTCCCTGCTCCACAGCTCCCTCCTGCCTCATGGAAACAGTCCTGCCCTTCAGCGGGG
>NC_048233.1:88722890-88753375 GCF_002007445.2 Ailuropoda melanoleuca
GGCCAGCGGGACCCAGATGTCTGTGCTGAGCCGTCTGTCCTTAGGGACAGTGGGCTCCCTGGGGCAGGGCGCAGGGCCCATCTGCAGGGGTCCCCTGCCTGACCTTGGTCCTGGCGTCGGCCTCCTGGAGCTGTGGAGCCAAACACCACAGGCCGGCAGCTTAAATGAGGGACCCGTACCCTCTCAGCGTTCTGGGGGCCCGGAGGCCGAAACCAGGTCCTCTGCAGGCCACACTCCCTGCTGGGAGGCTCCAGGGGAGGGTCCTTCGTCCAGCTCCCGGGGCTTCCTGGGCCGCAGACGTGTCCCCCAACCTCTGTCTTCACGTGGCTTCTCCCCACGCGTTCTGTTCCGTCTTGTGTAAAGGCACCCCACATCCAGGGCTGTCTCATCTCAAGCTCCTTCACTTAATTACGTCTACAAAGACCTTTGTTTTCCCAGATAAACCCACAGTTTGCAGGTGCCGGGGCTTGGAGCGTGGACAGACCTCAGTCCCTTTCTCCTAATGCCGGCTCCGTGGCACTGGGCGGCGAGGGGGAACGAGCCCGTGCCCCTGCTCGTGGCCCCGTGGGGACCTGTCCCTCCCCTGGGTCTCGGCCCCGTGGGCACGGGGGCTGCAAGCTGTCCCCCAGCGCCGGCCTGCTGCCTCTCCCTCCCCCGCAGGAGGACATGGGCATGACGTACGCGGAGCTGTCCGTCTACGGCAGGCTGCGGAAGATCGCCAAGGCCGGGCCGTACAGCATGTTCTGTAGCCTCGTCACCATGTGGAAAGACGTGTGTTCCCCACGGCAGGTACGGCGTGGGTGGCGCTCGGCAGAGGGAGCGGCAGGCACAGTCCCCTGCGGGGAGACTCAGGTGGGAGCGAGTCGGTGCGGCGTGGCCTAGAATGGTCGCACTCTGTTGCCCATGACACTAGCACCCTGTTGTCAGCTCCTCTGAGTGGGGGCCCTGCCTGCTGTCTGGCTTGCGGTCAGGCCCGCCACGAGGTGGTCCCCACAGAACCGCCTGGAAGCCTCATGCGCGTGTCTTCCTACGCGCCCTGCTCAGGTCAGCTGATGCAACGTCCTGGAGTGCCAGAGGGGGATCCCACGTGGGACGGCCCAGATGGCCGCCCCGATGCACATTCATCCGCCACTGCCCCCGGGGAGGCTGGCAGGTGGGGCCCTTAGCGGGGGTGGCATGGTGCGATGCGGCCAGAGCCCCCGCCTCGGTCCCCGCGCCCTGCGAGCCTGCGGCCCCGTGTGTCCCCGCCCACCAGGTGGCGGACAGAGTGAGGCACTTCTTCTCCAAGTACTCCATGAACAGACACAAAATGACCACGCTGACCCCCGCCTACCATGCGGAGAGCTACAGCCCCGATGACAACAGGTTTGACCTGCGGCCGTTTCTCTACCACACCAGCTGGCCCTGGCAGTTCCGGTGCATAGAGGATGCGGTGAGTTGGGCACACGTGGCTTTTCTGCACGTCCAGCGTCTGTCGAGGAGACGCCGGCTCACTTCTGTTGAGAATGGGAAAGCTCTCTGCTCGCTGCAATGTTGTTTACTGTCCTTGTTTCCACAAGGGGACAAGCGTGGGGCGTGTGCCGTTTGTGCCGCGTTACTCCCACGAGCAGCCGTGTGGATGTGGGGCCAGTTGCTGTCACTTCCAGACGACTCAAGTATCCAGACAGGCTCACGTCTTCTAAACCACCTGGCCTTGCCTTGCCTTTTCTAGTTAATGATAATAGAACAAAGGAAGGGTTAGCAAAGTCGTTTAAAAAGCAAGTCCCACCTTCCCTCTCCAAGGCCAAGCGCTGGGGTCAGGGCACAGGGCGCGTGGGACGCAGGTAGTCGTAGCCCGTGGGAGGGAAGATGGCCAGCGGGGAGCCCTCGATATACCGAGCACCATGAGCTGTGATGAGTGCAGTGTCTCACCACGGACACGGCGGGCTGGACGGACGTCTGATGGCCGAGGGAGGCGTCTCTGTAGATGATGAGGACCTGGAGGATGGACCCCGAGTCAGCCTGCATGTCCGGGCTGCAATTCTCGGGGGAGGGGTTGCCCCCAGGGGACAGCAGGCCTTATCTGGAGACGCTCCCTGGGATCATGCCTGGCGTGGGGTCTGTGTCACCGGCGTCTGGTGGGCGGAGTGCGGGGACGCCGCTGGCTTCCAGGAGTGCCCAGGACAGCCCTGCCTCCAGACGAGGAGTCAGTGAGAGGCGGGGCTTGGCTCCCCAGCTGCACTCAGCAATGGGCTCCCCCAAATCAGGAGTGGGGTTCGGAGGCCATGCAGAGGTAGACCCCTCAAGACACACGAGGGCAGAGAGACAGTCCGCTGGGATCTCCTCGTGCAGCAGGCACTGTCGTGATGTACCCAGGCCCGTCCTCCCAGACTCATCCAGCGCGCGTGCTCTGCGGCCTTCCCGCATCCTCGCGCATCATGGGGACTGCTTTACGGGCTGCTTGTCCGGTCCTGTGACCGCCACCCTCGCTTGGCATGAACCGGTGTGTTTCAGCAGTGTGGACATTCATGTGACTTGTCCGTCTAGGTTCTCCGGCTCGAGAGCAGAGGTCGTCAGGACCTGGATGGAGTGGACTGACGCCAGCTCCGGCTCCGAGAAGGTCCCGTGCGTTACATCGGCTTCACCAGTGACCGTGAGCGGGGCCTCGGCCAGCCCTGCCTGGAGCCGCATGCCAGTACCTTTCTTTACATCTCACGGGAGAGGGATCTGTTCCTCCTAGCTCCTTGAAAAAAGGCTTACATAAAGAGAATGTGGTCGGGAGCAGTCTGTTTAATGTGGGACGAGAAGCTGCCTCTTCCGTCCTCGCCTGGCCCTCAACTCCTGGAATACTCTCTCGGGGGCTGAGCCCCAGGGGGTCGCAGCCTCCCTGCTGCAGGTGAAGCTGAGATGGGTTTGCCCCCACACGCCCACAGCCCCTCCACCCCGGGGAGGGGGCACAGTCAGTTTGGGGTCTGTGCTGTTCCCCTGCCCAAAAGCCTTACCCAAGAAAAGAAACTGTAAGCAAGAAAAGGAATTTATTGACTAACACGTGGGACAGTCGTGGGACAGTGTGTCCCAGTCGTGGGACAGTGACGGCTTCAGGTCTGGCTGGATCCAGGGTATACCTGTGTCCTTAGAATTTGGTTCTCTTCTCCCCTGCCCTGCTCAGCTTCGCTGCCTCTGCTGGCTTCCTTCAGGCTCCACATCGGGGTCCTACAGCCCCAGCCCCGCAAACGCCCCGGTTTAACAGGAACAATGGGAAATTAGTGCGTGTATTTTCCTGCAAGGCCCTACGCCCATCCCTGAACCAGTTAGCTACAGCACAGGGGCCCCACAGAAGACCAGGAGATGTTAGAGAAGTGGGAAGAGGGGATGGTGAGTCCCCAGGCGACACGCAGCCTCCCCATATGCCCTGGTCCACACCTGGGCTCTGGGAAGGCTCCACCCTCCTGTCTGAGGTGACCTTCTCTGGGGTGCTGCCGCGGGCTCTGGGCCTGTAGAGCTTGTGGGCAGACATTTCCCTCACCTTTCCACAGTGACAGCGAGGCCCACTAAATAGAATCCGGCTGCGCCGAAGGTATGGGCCCAAGCAGAGGGAATGCCTCATTTCTCTCCTTCCCCAAAGTCTGCCCCCATAAGACGGTGTCCATTCCTGGAATCCAGGACCCCCCACAGATCCAGGATCGAAATAACTACTCATCCCCCACCCCCAGAGTCCTGTTATTTTGTGACCTAAGCCAACGTGAGAACAGTCTTTTAGGCAAAGCCAGTTACCTCTCATTCCCAGAAAGCCTTGGCCTCAGGGGCCCAGAAGCCCATTGCTGCGATCTGAACGCTTGAGTCCCTGCAAAACCAGATGTTGAAATCCTAACTCCCAAGGTGATGGCGTGAGGAGGCGGGGCCTCGGGGAGGTGACCCCCAAGAGCAGGGTTCATGGCAGTACGAAAGAGGCCCCAGAGAGCCCCTCGCCAGGGCCTCACCTGAGCACGACAGCACCCCGATCTCCGGCTTCCCAGCCCCAGAACCGTCACTCATTCCCGGTGTCTCTGACGCACCGTCGGGCTGCTTTTCCTGAAGCCAAGAAGCAGTTTACTGTGGAGGAGAATTCAGTCTTCCCGGGAGGATCCGGAAATAAAGACCCAACCGTCAAAGCTGCTCCGCAAGCCGACCTGGCCCCGGGGGCACCCGTGGCGGTTTCCCTCCTCCAAGGCCTATTGCTGGCAGAGCGGGTGAGCCGGCGGTGCAGGCCCATAGGCAGCTCTCCCTGACCCCCAGGGAGCCCCTGACTTTGGCCCATGGGGGCCTGGGAGTGGTGACAGACGAGATCCAGGAGATGTGAGCGTGGGGTCCAGCAGCTGAGGCAGGGACCCCCATGTCACTCCATCACCCCAAGATGACTGTCAGCAAGGGGGACAGCCTCAGTGCAGGCCTCATCACCCCACAGGTGTCCTGGGCAGGATGGCCCAGGGAGGGGGCGGGCACACCACGGGACATCATCACCCCCCCCAGCTACAGGGTAGTGTCTTCCCAACTAAAGGGTGGTGACCCCCGGTTATAGTGTCCCCCAGTTACACGGTAGTATCCTCCTGGTTATAAGGTAGCGCCCCTCTAATTACAGGGTAGTGTCCCCCAGTTACGGGGCAGTGACCCCCAGTTATGGGGTTGTCACCAAAGCTCAGCTAATGAGAAGCTGGCAGTTCGCCGGCAGCCAAGAGCGTGTCTCCGAAGGATGCAGGCTCTCTTCAGACACGTCACAGTCACACACGAGACCCAGCCTGCTTCCTGGGGAAGAGAGTGAGGCCTCGGGGCAAACACAGAGCCGGCGCAGAGTCTCAAGGACCTCCTCGTGTCCCGGGAGCACTCCTGAGCCACAAGACCCCCTCAAGCCTTCCTCCTCCCTGCTGGACGGTCCTGCAAGCTTCGACAACAAAGGCAGTCTGAGGGGCCTCGGGAAGATGCGGCTCATTGCACAAAGGGTTTATCGGAGCAGCCAAACCCGTGACCCCCTTCACGTTGTCCTTCCAGACGGAACTCCGTCAACAAAGGTGCATTTCCCTGGAATCCTAAGGACAAAGAGTTTTGGAAGATGTTGGATCCAATGGGGTGAACCCTTTAGAAGTCTAGGAAGAAAAACTGTAATAAGACCCTAGAACATGCCGGAAAGGGACCAACCTACACCTGGAAGAATTTCAGCAGCATTACTTATGCAAGACTGAAAATGGGCAGAATTTTAAGGCAAAGGTTGAAACACCGACTCTCCACGGTTGGCAGGTGTGACTCTCTCAGCGCCCTTGACCAGCTTTCCGAAGGGTAATTTGACAACAGGCTGAAAAGGCCCCAAGATGTGCCCTTCGCGCGGGAAGTCTGTTCCAGCCATTTGTCCTTAGCTTCTGTATGAAGGGGGGGCTGTCGTGGGACTTATTCCGGAAGTGCTTGACTTGGGGGTGCTCCTTCTTGCTGACCGGGAGGCGTGACTCCCGCCGGGGGATCACCGGGCCCACTCGGGCACTTGCCACCCGTCAGGGGGCTGCCATCTCTGTTTGGCGGGGCGGGTGCCGCTCCCCGGCTCTGCCTCCTGACACGGGGCTCCCTGGAGACCCCTGCGAGGAGTGCCCTCGGCCGCTGCCTCCCGATGAAGAAGTAGATGGCGGGGTTCACGGCGCTGTTGATGGAAGACAGGAGGACGCAGATGTCATTGAGAGTCTGGTTTCCCACTTCCCACACCAGGAACTTGACGACGCTGAGGGGCATGCCACACAGAAAGAAGGCCAGGCCGGTGAGCAGAGTGCCCAGCCACAGCTTTCTGGGCGGGTGCAGCTGGGTGCTCTCCCGGACCCGCAGGAACAGCAGCAGGCTGGATGTGCCCATGATGGACAGGAGGAGCAGGATCCACACGTTGGTGATGGTGACAATCGCAGAGCAGAAACCGGTTGTCTGGAGGGACGGCTGAGGGCAGGCGTGGCCTCGCAGGATGGTCACCAGAAAGGTCAGGAGCCAGAGGAAGACGCTCACGATGGCTGACAGGTGCTTGGGACAATGGCAGCGGTACCAAACAGGGAAGAGGACAGACAGACAACGCTGGAAGCTGATGGCCGTCATGACACCCAGCCCAGTGACGGAGGAGAAGAACCCCAGGGTCATAAAGGTACCGGAAAGATGAAAGCAGTACTGGAGGGAAGACCTGAGGACCTGTCGCACACAGAACACGATCTGCAAACCCAGGTGCATGAACTCCGCCACCACGAGACTGACGTATATGCAGAAGGAGATTTTCTTGATGGACAAACGGACAAGCCAGATTACGACTCCATTTCCCACCAGCCCACAAAGGGCCACGACCACCGTGATGGACGGGAAGAGCACGTGGCTAGTAGTCTCCACTCTCAGAGACGTGCCTATGGCATCATTGCTGGAATCGTTGTCGACCTTGCAGTACAGGTCCATGCTGGGGAGGACCGAGCTCAGGAGGGTCCTGCCGCGCTCCTCTGACCGGTGGGCTCTGGGCACCCCTGGGCAGGCAAACACAGAAACCCGGAGTCTCGGGCATGTAAGCAGGTGTCTCGCTCTTCCTCCCTCCTTCCCTCTATTCCCACCCCCTCACACGCCCCTGGCCACAAATATCCTGAGCGAGAGGCCCTCCTGCTGTTCTCGGCTCTCCCTAGGGGATGAGATAAGCTCTCGGCTTCACCCTCATGGGCCGGGCCCCTCGAGCATCAGCGTGGCTCACTCATGTCTGCATCCAGCAACCTGATTTGCCGGATGTCCCGTCCAGGTCAGGTTCCGAGCTGAATGCAGAGGTGGCGGGAACTGGGGAGACCCAGGCTCTGCCCTCTGGGAACCTCAGGTAACAACAATTTACAGGGTAGTGTGATAGAGCTCTGAGACTCAGAGGAGAGAAAGAAGGGGCCACCACTTGAGTTAAAGACATCGAAGTTATTGGGAGAAGGGAAGCATGATGCACAGAAACCACTCGAGGAAGGGTCCAAGGTGTGGGGGAGCAAGTCCACTGCGAGGGCAGAGCTCTGAGTGCGGCTGGCGTGTGGAGAGCGTTTGGGATACGAGGGAGAGGACGCTGGGCAGTGTAAGGGTGAGCGTAGGCATCTGGTCTACCTCCTTCCTCGGGTCCAGGTGGTGAGTTGGGTGAGCTCAGTAGCAGCCCACGTGCACTGGTGCGTGCCGTGGGAGCCATGCCCCAGCCCCAAAGGGGCCTCCCGCACTGCCCCATGGGCTCGTGACCCCAAAGACAGCCAGCCCCCAAAGGCACTCTGTGGGCCCTAAAGGCTGTGAGTTTTAGTATCCCAGGAGCTGTAGTAGACAGAAGACTGGCTTCTCCCAGAGACACCCATGTCCTAATCCCTGGAATCTGTGAGTATGGGAGGTTGGCAAGAGGGAATGAAGGTTGCTAATGAGCTGGCCTTAAAATAGGGAGGTGATCCTGGATTATCCGAGTGGGTCCTAATGTAACCACAGGGTCCCTCTAAGGGAGAGGCAGAGCCAGAGCGTCAGAGAGGAGGGGTTCGTGGCAGCTGAGGTCGCAGTGCTGTGTCGTTGGCTCTGAAGATGGTGGCCCCCGGGAGACTGGGGACGCTGGCAGCCTCCAGAAGCCGAGAAAAGACCAGGGAACAGATCCCCCCATGGAGCCTCCAGAAGGAATGCAGGCCTCCCCGGGAACACATCTCAGTGAGACCACCACTGATTCGGGGCCTCCGGAATGGCAAGGTGACAACAAGGTGACAGATGTGTGTTGTTAGAGGCAGCTAGATCTGGTGGGAAATTGCTCCAGGGCAGTTGGGACACTCACAGTGACCCATTCCGCCACTGGAGGCCTCAGGCTCCTGCCTTTGAGCGCCGTATTTCTTAGCTTTCCCTCCCTCAATTCCCAGCTTTTCCTAATTTGTTACTCGGGCTTCCTCGGCCCCTCTCCTGTCTTCTTCCCTGGAAGAAGGTGGTGGCTTCCAGGCCACTCTCCTTGGCATGCTGCTCTTTGCTCTTTAAACCATGTCCCTGTGTTCCAACCTCCTCTGTTCCCAGGGCTTCCTGTTGGTCCCTCAGTCCCCAGATAAGACGGCTTTCACCCCCGACTTACTTATCAGCCTGCCTACCGATCACACCACGTACAAGACCACCCCCCAAACTTGAGCTCTTCACTGCACGTTTCTCATTTCTACGGATCATGCAACCACACCAGCCCCTCCGCTCTGAAACGTGGGGATCACGGGCGGCACTGGGGGACTCTGGCCGGGCCGTTGGGATTCCTGCCCGCCCCCCCACGCCCCACCCATGGGTGCCTTTGTGCAACAGCCTTGAGCTCCCTGTGCCTCTGTTTTTCACCTAAAGTGGGGGCTGGCAAGCCTCTATAGATCACAAATATTACAGGCTCTGCGGCAGCGGGTCTCCGCAGAGCTCGTCAGCTGTGCTGCTGTAGCCGAAAGCAGCCACAGACAACACAGAGTGGGTGAACAGTTCACTTACGTACGCCAAAATTTGAATTCCAGGTAATTTTCACTGCCACAAGATATTATTATTTGTTTAAGTTTCCAAGCATTTAAAAATGTAAAAGTCATTCTCAACTCACAGGCTGAACAAAAACAGATAATGGACAGGATTTGGCCCACGGGCCATAGTTTGCCAACCTGGGGTCCGTGGTGATGAGGGTCATGATGTCCCCTCCTCACCGGGTTTTTGTGAGGCTAAAGTCCCCGAATCCTTGTAAGACACTTAGAGTGACATCTGGCACATAGTAGGTCCTCAGCGAGTGAGAGTTATTGTTGCCATCACTGTCACTGTCTTCAACTCCTGCCTCTCCCTCTGTGCCCTCCATCCAGTGCACCCAGGGACACTCAGTTCTGTCCCAGTGGTGCTTCCAGTCCAGTCCACGTGGTCCTTCATGGTGCGTGACGACACTGCACACAGTGAGACCGCCCTTCCCTGGGCCCGTGGTTCTTGAATACGGCTGTGAGACTAGTTCTGGACACGAGTCCTCAGGGGAAGGTCACTTCTGATGGAAACCTCATTTCCTGGCTTGAGACCTTCCGGAGCTCCCTCTCCTTCCCCCGTGGGGACCCACCTGGGGGCTCTGAGCAACTGTGTCTTGCAACAGGCATGAAATGTGAGTAAAAACACAAAAAAGCAAAATGAAACAAATAAAAAACTTTGCTGTTTTAAGACACTGAGGTTTGGGGATTGTTACCACGACATAACTTAGCATGCGCTGACTGATACAATTTGCTTCTTTCCATTGCCTCTCTGTTCACACTCTTGGCTGTCTTGTTTGTTCCTCTGCTCCAGCAGCACCTGCTCCAACAGATACGCCCGCCGTCAGCACACTGGCCTTCCCTTCTTACCCCCTCAGAGGAGACTTCAGAGTGACAGCAGTGTGCTGCCCCCCACCCCCCTCCCCGTTCTCATCCTGCAGGTCCTGCTGTCTCCTCTGCTGTGACCCTCACCGTCACACTCCCTGTCCTCCGGGAATCCTGTCGTCTTCCCTGTCTCCACGGCTTTGCATAATGAGTGACCTGTGCGTCCTGCAGCCCTACGGGGATTATGTCCACATCATTCCTATCTGTCCTTCCAGGCTCAGCTCAGGAGTCACCTCCTCCAGGAAGCTGTCCTTAACCCTTCGCTGCTGGCCCTACTCTTCAGTTAGCGTTCCCAGAATACTTTCTTCCATTATAAGGCTGGAACCAGGAGGACAGCCTGGAAGTGAGAGAAGTCTGCAAAGACTCCCCATTCAGGCTGTGGACTCCACAGCAGGCTTTGAGGGAGGGACATGAGACGCTCACAAATTCATTTTTAGTTATGTTGTTTTGGGGTCATTTATATCACATCCAGGTGAAGGCGGTGAGGATGTCCAGATGGCTGCTGGACACAGAGGCTGGGATTTGGGAAAAGCTGTGGTCCGGAGGCACGGATTTGGCCAACATCGTGACGTGAGCGTCGGCAGAGCCTCTGGAGAGGGTGACAGCACAGAGCGGGAAGGACAGAGCTGGGGGAGGACGCCATCCAGTACGTAGACAGGGAAGGACCAACAGAGGCACGCTGCAGGGGAGCGGGTGCAGAGGAAGAAAACCGCACAGCTACGCGCAGAGCCCCCCAGCCAAGCGGACCAGTGTGGTCTCAACCCCTTGGAAGTTTGAATTTGTGAGATAGGTTAACGGCCTGAAGGATTTGGCATATTTCAGGTTGTCCTAGACGGTAGGTCCGTAAGGAGCTGAAACAACTTTCTAGCAAAGTGGATGACAGATCACTAGGAAACTGACGTGATCACAGAGAACTTTCACTTTGCTCACCAAAACATCCCGGGGCGCTGTCTCCAAGGGAACCTGCTCCCACTGGCCGGTCACCAGGTCCGGTGGCTGCAGGAGGGTCAGGGCATCCAGGCCATGTCCACGGTGACGTGCTCACCCGGGTCCGAGGTCTCCTCTCTAGGGAGCCGAGCAGCTGCCGGCCTCCGTGGCTGTCTGGCGAGGCCGGTTTAAGGTCTCCCTGCGCTGCGTAGTCCTGACACAGCAACAGCACCGTCACTCCATCCAACGATGGGGCAGGAATGTTGGGGTGGCGTAGGCGGACGGGGTAAGACACAGATTGGTGAAAACCCATCCAGAAGGTGCACGACTGAGGCCTCGATGCTTCCCACCCCACAGAGGTGTGGGACCCAAGCCCAGATGCCGGGAGACACGGCTGGTTTGAGGACAAAGTGATGATGATGGCAGGGTGGGGGGAGAAGAAGCCGCAGACGCAGGAGGAACGCCGTCCGGGGCCCGACCTCCCGGGGGACATGCAGTGACAAGGACAAAGTGTGGACGACCAACTCTTACCTGGACGCGGGTGCAGGAGCCTGTGGGCAAGGGTGGGCAGGGCCTCCCCCAGCTTCTGGGGAGGGCGGCAGCAGTCTCGCTTATCAAGGGGCTTCAGGTCCCGTGTGTCTTCCTGTGGCAGGGCCATGGCCAATCAGAGTCCGAGCACCGCCTCGGGGGACTATCTCGGTATCTGCTCTGTGTCCCCAAATTTCCTCCCGTGTCACCTCACCCTCACTGTAGCCTCCGTGTGTTCTCAGCACCGTTGTCCCCCGTGACGTCTTCCACTAGCTTCCGCGACATGTTTACAGGGCACCAGAGGTGCTGCGGGTCTGCGCCCAACCCCCGGGATGACGTTGGACATTTTGCACTATCACGTGTGTTTCAGAGGCGAAGCCTTCATGGAGGGTCCCTTAGCTTGGTGAGATGTCCCTGCGGGGCCACCACACTGTGCTCAGGGTCTTTCCCCCGGGGTCATGCCCAGACCCTCCCAGATGCTCTGCCCCCTCATGTCCCGTGGGTCCCAGCCTCCCGCACAGTCGCCCCGCGCACGAGCACCCCGGTCGTACAGCAGCCCCGGGGTGCAGAGGGCTACATCGCACCGTCCAAAGGAGCGAGCTGCACCAGGGGCTCCGGGACCACGGTTTCGTGCCACAGACAGGCCAGCCCTCAGGGAGGGACAGGAGAATGGCAAGGAAGGGGACAGGACAGTCTGGCCCAGCTTGCCAGGGAGAAGGAGAGGTCAGAAATCAAGGACGAAAGTCTCCACCCCGGGCAGAGTCAGCAGGAGCCCGCCAGGGCTCCTGAGCCCCCCCAGGGACAGACGCACCCGGAAATCTCTCCGTCATGCTCCCCAGACTCCCAGCAGAAGAGCTTTCCCACTGTGTGCAGTTTTGCTGAACGGTCGCACAGTCCAACGTCAGGGACCCGCAGGAGAGGAGAGAGGATGGAAGACGTGCCTCTCACTGGCCACGGGAGAGGACGTCGTCATGTCTGCCTGGAACATAGCTGCGTTTCCTCGGCTCGGGGCCTGGGGCAGCCGGCTCAAGCCTCTCAATGGAAGACCGTTCACTAAAAGGCACCACTTCCCTCCCTTTCCAAGCCTCGTAGATGTCTACAGCCGTGGTGTGCAAACGCCTCCATCTTCAGACCCCAAAGAGCGTGTGTGTCAGCAAATTTTATCTAGAGGTACTTACCATCCTAGAAATTAGAAAATACGTGTCTTCTGTGAAGTCATTAAAAATAAAAATAACCCATCGCATGTTAACATGAATAGCATATGTTTTATGAAAAAATAAATGATTTCTCAGAACAACTTTCAGAGGGAATTGCGGTATCATCGTGCTCGTTAGCACATCTCCCCAGCGTCTGGCTTACGGGTCCGCTGCTGGACTCCCGCGTCCGTTGCACAACGTCCTTTCGGTCCATGCAGAGGACAGCCTGGCCTCACACAGATAGGCTGCAGGAACAGGAGGGAGGATTTTGAAAGCTCTGGAGACACTCTTCCGCGAACTGGGAAATACTCTTCCTCAAAAGGCCACCAAACCCTAGAAGTGCTCGTGTCTGAACACTCAGTCACAGCGTGGAAACTGAAACCAGATCGATACGCTTTTCATGCTCCGTGAGGTGAAAATCCATCCATCCCAACTGCACCCTGATCGGATCTCCCGTTCACGTGTGATTTTGTAACATCACACGCTAGTTCCTTGGAAAATACCATCCATTGAGTTACGCGGACCTTCCAAATATTGACACATGTTGCTATAAACTGCCGGTATGTCTGTCCATCGGTCACATTTGTTCGTGTCCCCACGAATGTCCTCGGAGAACTCTAACTTGGGAAGCTGTGATGGGCCACGCAGCAGGCATACGTGTTCAGGATGGCGAACTTTTCCTCGAAGGCCCACGTGGTGTCATTGGTGATAAAAACCTCCAGTCATTTTCCTTGAAATGACAAGGTCACTTTGCTCATCTGAGGAAATTTCTTCCAGAACTCCTACCGCAAAGACCCACAGTTAGTCCGTCAGCAAGTCTTTCAAGATGATGATCCACGGAATTCAACAGGCTAGTTGGGTGGTTGGCGCGAGCCATCGCAGGGCACTCGCCTTCGGCAAGACCACTGCACTTGGACATTTGGAAAAGCACGCACGTGTGCAAATGCGTCCACTCGAGACACAAACACTCACGTACTCCGTGTCCCGTGAAGTGAAGGCTTCCTGCTTCGTCAAGGATCCAGGACGTTCCTGCGTGAGGCTGGCTTCCCCGACAGTCCTGCGCGGCCGTGCCGATGGTTCAGAGCACACTCCACGGGAGCCTGTCCCCCTGCCCTGACTCTGGCCCCGGCTGTGCTGTCACCCAGCACCGTGCTGGCCGGCGGCCGTTAGCGCAGAGCTCGGCAGAGCTGTCCCAGAAGCCACGAGACCCCAAGGAGGTATTGACACTTGAAATGTTTGAGCACTTGGGTTTGCTGCCAGACATTCATATGAAGACGACCGGCGTCAATAATTAGATTAATACTCGACATTAGGCCGCGTCCGTACATTTGCCCAAGCATATGTGAAGATGGTGTATTGACCCAGTTCTCATGCAGAACAGAAGTGTTTAATGAGTTACTATGTCACGCAAAGCGGGGAGAGCGTGATTCTCCGTGACCGACCCGGCACCCGCGGGCACTCAGCAAGGTCAGCCCCACGGGGGAAGCGAGGGGCCGTGGTGACACGGAGCAGTGGAAAGTGAAAACAGGGACACCTGCCGTGTTTACTCGGAAGCCATGGGCAAAGTGCGGGCAAAGTGAGGCGACTCTCAGAGCAAGAAGGAGGGAGGGACGGAGGGCCCAGAGCCCACCACCAGCCGGAGGAGAGAGAGAGGGTCCTCATCCGGGGGGGGGGGTGCCCCAGGCTCATCTCGGGTATTTCCTGCTTCAATTCCAGAATCAGGCATTCCATCCAGGAGCGCTGGTCCCTTTCACTGGGGAACCGTGTCAGCAGCAGCCCAGATCTGGTGCAGGTGCCCCTGTTACAGGGATGTCATTTCTCGGGGGCCCTCTCCGTGGACAGAGCAGGGAAACGTATGCTGTAGATCAATCGAGCATTTTAAAAATTAGCACATGTGGACTTGGTACCCTCTTTGCTTTCCTTCCCTTTCGTTTTAACCAAGACAAAGTCAAACTTCTGGTTTTAGAACAGCTGTCTAAACAGGGACTATATCAGCAGAATTCACCATATTAAGCCATCAACGGAAAATTGCAGGTGATCGTATCCGTAAGACGCCGAGACGCTTAGTTGGCAGAACGAACACTGACTCCCAATTTGAAAGATAATCAGGAATAGAAGGAAACTCTTCAACCTGGCCGTCAAACGTCATGTGCGATGCTAAAACAGGAATCGTTGCAGTGAAAACCAAATCAAGAGGTTAGACCTAACAGTGAAGGTGCTAAGGGGATCCAGCCGGGGCAAAACCGTGCTTGAAAAATAGATATCTAGGAAAAATGGACAGGAGGAAACAAGCAGGCAAGGTTTTTGGATGATGCAGAGAAAATGATTTTTGAAAATCCTTAGCAGCGTAAAGAAAGATTTAGAAGTTTCCCGTGGTCTTCATCCGAAAGCATCAGACTTTGATTTCCACCTTCAGGTGAACTCCAATCAAAGCTACACAGACTCAGAAATCTGGCCCCGAAGCTTGTCTGGAAGAAGATGGGAAATGTGCCACCAGGCAGCCCGCCGCTCCCCCGGGATGGGATGCTCGATTCACGGTCCTGGCTGAGGTCACGCTGGGGGTGCTCCAGGCTCCATGTGGCTTTCCCGCCAGTGGTCTTCCCCACCAGACCACAGACCCAATGTGGGGCTGGGTCAGCCACCTGCTGTGTGCGTGTCAGTGGTATATTTGAAGGCCACAGACATAACCCACGGGTGGAGCCCTGCCCCAGGCCCCTCTGGGAGCTGGGCTTGGGCCAGAACGCCGTGCACAAGGGGCCACGATCGTGTTGTATCTCAGTATCGCTGTGAATCCAAACCCGTGACCAACACCCCGCTCATGTCTGGGTGTTCCCTCTCTCCAGTGTAGTGACTCAGGGAGTGGTACAGCCTCTGCCAGGCCCAGTGGCCGTGGGGTGGCCAGCTCCTTCCTGTGGGGAGCCTGGCCTCATTGGCAGGCAGTGGGTTCCAGGTTGGACTACCGCTCAGGTCTGGAAACCAGAAAAGCCTCGTGACTTTCGTGGGGCAGCTCCCTGGTCCTCGTGGGCATCCATCCTTGCTGTCTCTGGGTTGCAGACTGGGTGGTGACCTTGTGGGCGCCCCCCTCTTTTGCCCCTGGCAATGCCAAGGTCAGCGACATCTGGACTTGCTATAGGTCAGGCCCCCTGCTGCCCCACTGTGTTCAGATTCTGCCTCTCCACGTTTCTCAGACACATGACACGCCACTCCAACCACGCATCCCGTCCAGAATCCCACCCACTGCCGGGACGTCTCCCGGTCATGCTCCCCGCCCGTGAGTCTGTGACACCAGCAGAGAGTGGGCGACCCCGCTCCACACCCCGTCCCTGCTTCTGCTGTCCGACCAACCAGGGTCCCCGGGGAAGCAGGCTCTGTGACAGAGGGCAGTGTGTAAGATGTCTGTCAGGGGGTGCTCCTGGGGAAAGGACGGGAAGGGAAGGGAAGGGAGGGGAGGGGAGGGGAGGAGAGGGGAGGGGAGGGGACGAGGGGAGGGGAAGGAAGGAGGCATGGCAGCAGGAGAGCTGGAATATTTGGCAATCTCAAAGGAGGCCACAACTGTGGGTGCTCAGAAGGCAGGCAGCCCTTCAGCAATGACTTGACGGGAGCGAGAGGGCCAGACCTCCACCCCCAGGTCCCGTGCGGGCTGCCTGGACACGGCATGACCTTGGGGGCAGCACTCTTCCCAGCTGGGTCTGTGCGCGGGGGCTGGCAGCCGGGGTCTTTCAGCAGGCGGTGCTCCCTGCCGGTCAGGGAGACATCCCTTCATCCTGGGAGGATCTGGGTGGTGCCCGCGTGTGTCCCTCTCAGCGTTTGACTTAATGAACTGAATCTTAAAATCTGACCACCAGCACTTTCAAAGAGGTGAAGCACCTCAGCCCAGTCGTTCAGATACATTCTGGGTCCCCCCCCCTTCCTGATCTTTCCACTGCACTCGGAGTCACGCCTACTGTCTCATGGATTTTTATCTCTCATTTCCCATTATTTTTCCCTGTTGTTCTTGATCCAATAAACTGATTCCATGATCCCCCAGTGGGTTACAGTCTGTACTTTGGAAAACACCCTCGTATAGGATTAAAATTGCACCGTCCACATGTGCCCCTACCAGGCTATTAAATACAGGGCCCGACTTTGAAAGCCCAGCATTCTGTATGTTGTGTGGCACCTGACAGAAGTCCATCAGTGTTTTAAAAATCTAATCTAAGTTCATCTAAATTCCTCAAATCTAATCTGAAAGCTCTTCCCGGTGCACAGAGATGGAACATTGCGATAAAACGTGCGAGCCCACTGGGCGGGTCCATGCGGTCACCGTGCTGAGTCCCAGAGACAGCCGACCACGAAGGCGGGGCCGCAGCGCCAGCGCCCAGGACCTGTTCCCAGCGCCGGGAGCACCATGCAGCCTGGCTCCCTGGTGTCCACCCCGGCCCCCTGCAGCCTGCAGGCCTGAGACACTTGTCACACGTGTGCTTTCTCGGAGCCGCCCTGAGCAACCAGGAGACCCTGCTCGAACACGCATGCTCCCTTATAGGACGAGAAATAGTTAAGACATTTCTTTTTTTCTTTTTTTTAAGATTTTATTTATTATTTATTTGACAGAGAGAGAGAGACAGCCAGAGAGAGAGGGAACACAAGCAGGGGGAGTGGGAGAGGAAGAAGCAGGGTCCCAGCAGAGGAGCCTGATGCGGGGCTCGATCCCAGAACGCTGGGATCACGCCCTGGGCCGAAGGCAGACGCTTAACGACTGAGCCACCCAGGTGCCCCTAGTTAAAGACATTTCTTAGGTTGGTCCCGGGCCAAAGTCTTCAGTGAGGTCAGCTCTGCCTGTCAGGGACTGTCAGCCCACACGGGTCACCGGAGCTGACTCTCCCTCTCTCTCGTTTCTCTCTTTATTTTCAAACGCGGAAGTGTAATTGGCATACAATGACCCATCGGTTTCGGGTGTGTATCTGTGATTTGATATTTCTTTACGTTATGGGACTTAAGTTCCTCGGGTATTACTGACTCTATTCCCGGGCTGCCCTTTGCATCACGTCTTTCCCTTACAACCGGGAGCGTGCCCTGTTAGTGCCCTCCACCGTTCTGCCCACCGGGCTAACCAACCCTGTGTTCTCTGTATTTGAGACTCAGTTCATGTTTTGTGCTGTTTGGTTCCACTTAGGGGTGAAATCAGACGGCATTTGTCTTCCTCCCTCCAACCTCATTCACTCTGCATCACTGACCCCGTAACGTCACAAACAGCAGATCTCGCTCTTTCCTACGGCTGAATGATGGCCCGCGTCGTGTGTTCACCGCGTCCTCGTCCCTTCAGCCGTCGAGGGACTCGTGGGTCACTTCCACGGCCGGCTGTTGTGAATAGTGCCGCCGTGAACACGGAGAGGCTGAGACCTCCCCAGGCTGGGGTTTTCGTTTCCTTTGGATAAATACCCAGAGTGACGTTGCTGAGTCATACGGTAATTCTAGTTTTTCTCTTTCTTTCTCTGTCTCCCTGTGTTTCTCTCTCGTTTTCTGTCTGTCTGTCTCTGTCTCGTCCCTGTCCCCCAGTACATCCTCAGTTCACCAAACCCAGGATCAGGGTCAGCCAGTGTTCTCGGGGGCACGTTGGTGAAGATTGCGTCCCCTGAACCAGGAACCGCACGCCCTGCCGGAGGCAGAGGCTGTGAACAGACACTCACCTCTGAGTTCTGAGTTTCTGCTCACGTGTCTTTCCCAGCGTCATTTCTTCCTAACATGGAACCCTGGGCCAGGCCAAGCGCGTCGGGGCCGCCTGAGGCCACGGGCAGCTCACAGGGCACGTCCCCACCCTGCTATGACACGTTCTCCTTAATGAAATCATGCCAAGTTACCTTCACCCCTGTTCAAGTTGTGGCATTTGGTGTCAGGATGTTTTGCTCTCACATGTAAGGGAGACACAGTGGTTAAGGTGTTTATAACAGGGTGAGGTGGGAGGAGGAGAAAATCCTCAAAAGGTGGTCTGCCTGCCCTTGGACGTGCGGTTTGCCTGGGGGGGTGAGGGCGGGGAAACTGCATTTCACCTGGGGGAGGGGCCTGAGCCCTGGTCTCAGCCCAGAGAAGGCACTGGGCCTCAGTGTCCCCTCCTGCACCCTGGGTCCAGCCAGGCCCTCATGGGCACCCCTACCCTGAGCCTCGCTCTCTCACTGTCCTGTCCCCCGACAGCTGCCTCACTCGCCTCCGGAAGCACACTCATGGCTCGGTTTCAGCACCATGTGCCATGGCTGAGCCTCCACGGGGACGTAGGCTGTGGTCTGGGCCCTCAACCGCACGCGGTCTCCGCAGGTGAGCCCAGGGTGCTGCATGGCACCCCTGATGATGGCACAGTGAGAAAGGGGCCTGGGTGTCTGGACAGGCAAGGACTCTGCTCCCCAGCCCTCTGTCCAGCCGTCTCAGAGCTGCTGAGATGCTGCAGACCTCGGGGCCGGAAGGGGTCCCGCACAACTGGGAAACCACACGCCAAGTTAGGTGCCTGGTGGAAGAAAGAGCCCAGAGGTTTTCACTTCGCAAGCAGCCCTGCTTGAGGGCTGCACACTCTTCTGGGCTCCACGCTGGGACGTGAAGGGTCACCAAGAGCTGGTTCTCAGAGCCTGGCCAGCTCATGAGAGACGTCCAAGATTTGGGTGATGGGGCTTGGACAGGGGATGGTGAGTCCTCCCAGGAAAGGGCTCCGTGCATCTTACAGAGCCTAGGAAAGGCCATGATGACCCCAGAGAAGACGGATGAGGTGGCCCCTGGCCTGTAGCCCGAGGGCGACTGCGTCACATTAGTCCTGCCCTGAGTGGCACGTACGTCAAGGGTTTTCTCCCACCCATGCTCTTGGTGGCTCTCTGAGCCCCAAAACAGGGAGCAGAGCTCCCCTGCCACGGGCGCGCACCTGCAGTCCCACAGGGTCTTCCGTTCCAGCGGCTCCCGGCCTCACACGTGGGGTCCCAGTACGTGAGCCGCTCACCTCAGAGGCTACGTCTTCAACACAATGTCGGTAAAGACTCAAAGTGGAAAACGGGGCTTCGCTCAGGCCCAGGACCCCACGAGCACGTCTCACCACCGTGACGCGGGCTGCCTGGCTGCCCCTCCGTCTGCAGAGATTTTGCTGAGGCTAGAACATTCTCCAAACTGGATGGCGCTTCCGAGCTCTCACCTCCCTGAAGGTCCAGAGACTTCTGTGGGGTTCATTAACCCACTGGTTAGAAAAAAACAGTCGAGCTCAAACTGTAATGGAGCCCCCCCCCCCGCCCCGCCGTGGGCACCCGCCTCCGAGATGAGCTGCAGACGGAGCTGTCTGCATGCTGGTGGGCGAAGCTGTGGCAAAGCCTCGCCCCACCCCACCCCCACTCCATCGGACCCCGAATGTAAACTCGAAGGAGGCAGAGACCGCTCCTATCTAGTCACTGTTCCATCCTCTTGCGCCAGAAAGAAGTTTCCGTGACAAGTGGTGCCCACGGAGCATCTCAGGCGTCTTGCGTAGCGCGAAGAGAACCAAGCGTCAGCGGACGAGCTTCGCCGAAGGGAGATGTTTCACAGGACACGCTGAGCCCCAGACCCAGGGCTGGAAGCTTCCAGAGGCATCTGTCCCCGGCTCTTGCTTCTGTTACTGTATTATTAGTAGTCAGCTATCCCTGTGCCTTCTGCCGACGCCTTTTTTTTTTTTAACTATTTATTTATTTTGGAGAAAGCATAAGCCAGAGGGACAGAGGAGATGCAGAGAGAATCTCAAACAAGACTCCACCCTGTTAGGAGCTGGACTTGGGGCTTGATCCCACACCCCTGAGATCATGACCTGAGCTGAAACCAAGAGCCAGACGCTCCACCGGCTGAGACACCCAGGCGCCCCCGCCGTGTTGGGAACACAGCGGTCAAGAACGCCTGCTTGCATGGGACCTTAGTCTCCTGCACCTGGAGAGAGGCATGCTCTCTACTTGCCGGGTCCGGTCCTGCCATCGGGGGAGAGGACTCTGAACACGCCCGCTGCGGGGAAGTGCCCATCCTGCAGCCAGCGCTCTCCTTTCCCTGCTCAGACACCAGCACGGGCAGGGGTCAGTGCCTGTGACTCCTGCCGAGCCTCGCCCGCCGCACTCGCCCTGGGGCTCACCCGGGTGCCACAGGCACGAGTTTGCCAGCGACACCATGCAAGTCTCGAGAGCAGAGCCTGGTCCAAGAAGAGAGCTGGAACCCCAACCGTCAGGGCTCCAGCATTGCCCCAGTAACAAAATGATCAGTCTTGACAGGCCGGGGTTCCACCCACAACAGGAGGAAGCGTTGGGACAGGGAGGGGTAGGACAGATGACAAAGTCAGGGGAGCCCTTTGCAGAGGGAAGCTCTTATCCAATCTGATATGCAGTTAATTTTCCGTTTTTCCTAAAGAGGGCACCAAACAGCAGAGGCTGATCTAGCCGAGGAACTTGGGGATGGGAGGAGGTCTGAAGCCCCAGATCACCGCTAGGGGACTGTTGCTGGCTTCCACGCACCTTGTGTCCCCCACTTCACCCCACCCCACCCCAGTGAGCCACGGTCTGGGGGAAGCTTCACCACGGGGCATGCCCCCTTTGTCTTCACAGCGGTGACCAGGGAACAGGGAGCCCAGCCCGGGAGAGTCCGAAAGCTTCTCCTCATGCCCCAGGTCTCAGTCACCGTGACCCTCCCACGAGTGGTCTCTCTGTCTCTGCCCCCTCCTTGATCTCCTTATCCTCCACGGTGAACAGCAGTGTCAACCCTACCACCGCCTTCCTGGGGAGCGTTGGAAAACACACAAGAGGCTTCTCCCGCAAGGTCCTCACATCCCATTTCCCTTAGCTCCTCACACGCGAGGAGACTAGTCCTTTCTCGATGGCTGGCAGTGCAAATAACACGTCCACCATCGTCATTCGTCGTTGGGACTTTGCTTTTTTATTATTATTATTGCCGTGCAGAGCACTTCTGGTATTCTGAATTGATCAGCCTTTCATTTTATGGCTTGTGTGTTTGGGTTATAGTTATGAAAGCCTTACATATATAAGACCATGTAGAAATTAATCTCTGTTTTCTCACAATGACATGAAATGGTTCCATTTTTAAGCACGTTCACGTGTGATTATCTTGGATCTTTTACTGGTGGACAGTAAATTTTTTTTTCAAAATGTTTTCTCAAATTACTCAACTTCCGCGGACAGGCAGGCTTCGTGGGCAGCTGGTCTCGGGAACCCTGACGTATCCCCTCCGGTATCATTGACTGTAATCACAATGCTGCATGTCAGATCTGCAGGACTGCTCACCTTCAAGTGAGCTCATACCCTGGGACCCGCATCGCCCCCGTCCCCCCGCAGCCCCTGTGATAACCACCGTCCTGCCTCCGTCCCTGTAAGCTCAGCTTGCTTAGATTCCAAACACAGGTGACACACACAGTATTTGTCTGGCTGCTTTCACGCAGCGCGACGCCCTCAGGTTCCATCCACATTGTCACCAGTGGCAGGATTTCCTTCTTTCCCGCGCTGAGTAATATCCCGTTGTATGTATACACCACATCTTCTTTACGCATTCGTCCCCTGGTGGACGGCGAGGCCGTTTCCACATTGGCTGTTGGGACCGGTGCTGCTTCGTGGCAAACACGATAGAAAGGTGGATTGTCTACGGTTAGGAAGATTAAATCATATCAGAAAAGTATCAGTCTTCCCCAAACTGATTCCATGTACTTCTGCACAAAACATCAGTTCCCTCCTTGAAAGCTTTTTAAAAATCTATATGGAAATGCAAATGGACAAACATAATCAAGGCATCCTTGAAAAACTCTGGACAAAGTTCTAGAAACTTAGATAATGTGGTTTCTTCATAAGCGTAGAAAACCTGATCAGTGGCTAGAACGCTGGTTCCGAAACAGATTCGCTCATGGAAAAAGTGCACGCGGATAGGACGTGCTCTCTGTAAATGATGCCGGGACACTGGGTTTCCATAGAGAAAAACGCGATGCAGGGGCCCCTGGTGGCTCAGTCTGTTAAGGCCCTGACTCCTAGTTTCAGCTCAGATCACGATCTCAGGGTCCTGGGATCGAGCCCTGGGTAGGGCTCCACACTCAGCAGGGAGTCTGCTTGGGATTCTCTCTCTCCCCCTCCTCTTCCCCTCTCCCCGTGCTCTCTTTCTCTCAAATAATAAACAAATAAATCTTAAAAAAAAAAAACCACAATGCAGTTTTTGTCTCCCCCACAAAATTCAATCTAAGAAGATTGTGTGTCTACACGTGACATGCGAAGCCAGACAGCTATGAGAAGACAGTGTATGACAATACAGTTATGACACTGGGGAGGGAGTGGGTCCTGAAGCAAGATGTGAAAAGCCCTGAGAAAAAAGTATGGAGGGATGTGAATATTGTCAAGCGAAGGCCTCCTTCCAACCAAACGCACAACAAATAAACCGAAAAACCAAACTGTGTAGTTCAACAATATATTTTTAAAGTTTTTAAAAATGTATTTAAGTAATCCTTACAACCAACGTGGGGCTCGAACTCATGATCCTGCAATCAAGAGCCCCGTGCCCCACCGACTGAGCCGGCCGGCGCCCCAAGAACATATTACAGTGCAAATAAGCAACAAAGATCTTTTTACCCAAAATCTATCAAGACTTCCTTTAAAGCAGTCAGAAGAGGGTATTGATCTCTGAGAGACAGTGCTGCAGAAAAGTGGAAATAGCTGGGTCTTTCAGTTAGATGTCGCTGTGAGCACTAACTAAGCAGAAAATAAGGAAAGTATATGCATATTTTCCATCATACTCGGAAACCAGTCCAGGTAGAGTATACACAGCAATGTGCAAGGCAGGATGTTAGAAAATGATGTGAGAAATTGTCTTCACCGCCTTCCTATAGGAAAACATCCTCAAGTAAGATGCAAAAATTAATGAACTTCAAGGAAGAGATGACCAAACTTGACCACGCCAATGTGGAGCACATCTGTTCATCAAAAAAATGCCGTGAAGGGTTGGAAAGCCAAGCCACGGGCTGTGAGAACTCCTTGCTGCAGACGCAGATGATGAGAGACGAGCCCCCCAAACACCCAGCAGGACAACACCACCCCGAGGTCAGGCAGAGTGGGCTCGAGGTCACATCCTTGACGCTGCCAAGGGAGCCCAGAGCCACGGGAGAGAATGCAGGGTGCGTCCCTGTGGGCTGCGGGCACCTGTCGAGGTTGTTGGCAGCATATAAAATACCAAAACTAAACAAAAAAATGAGAAAACCTGAACAGACCCATAACCAGCAAAAAAAAATTGAAGCTGGTAATAAAAAATCTTGCAGCAAACCAGAGTACGAGGGTGGACGGCTTCCCAGAGGAATTCTACCAAACATTTAAAGAATTAGCACTTATTCTTCTGAAGCTGTTCCATAAAATGGAAATGGATGGAAAACTTACAAGTTAACGCTATACGGTCCATTATTCCCACAGATCTTCAGTCACATGGGTATGCATTCCTAAGAAAACAGGCCTTTCTGTGTGTTGTGAACCACGGAGAAATGGTACACGGTGTATATCCTTCCACAAGTTGCTTTTGTCAGCACATTTGTAAATGTCTAGCAAGACAGAAAGAGTAAAAGAAAGAAGACATAATTTACCAATATTACGAAAGAGAGGATAGCACGACACTACATGAAAACATGAAAAGGGGAAGAAGAGAAACACAAAGAACTCTACACACATAAATTTGACAACTCAGATGAAATGGAACAATTCCTCAAAACCACACACTTGCAATCACCCTCAAGATGAAAGAGATAACTGGAGTAGTCCTTACAGTGTGTGTGTGTGTGTGTGTGTGTGTGTGTGTGTGTGTTTCCACATCATCGAGGAATTAACTCAATTCTCACAGACATGACCAGGTGTCCCAGCAAATGAACTCAATTCTGACTCTACCTGCTTACAGAGCACCACGGGTGAAGCACCCAGACCCACAAGACAGCCCCCTGTTCAGACTCCAGTCCAGGTTGTCTCCTGTGCTTCTGACAGACCAGCTATTAATCGGAGGTCCCCACGATCCCTTCCTCTGGTTCCATTCATTTGCTAGGGCAGCTCACAGAACTTGGGAGACCAGTTGACTTAGTAGATTACAGGTTTACTACAAAGGAGGCTAAAGGAACTGAATGAATGGCCAGAAATAGAGGTGCGTAGGGTGAGGTCGGCAAGGGTCCCTGGTCCCTTCTGCCTCATGGAGTTTGGAAGCGTTTAGCATAGTGGACGTGATGTCCAGTCTTTGATGTCTACCCTCCCCTCCTGGGAATCCCCGCGATCCCACGGAAAGAAGCATCAGCACATGGGGGTGCATGCGCAGTGAAGCTGCTGATGCTTTGCCTGGAGCAGCAGAAACGTGGGGCCACGGGAACGCCCCGAAGAGAGAACATTAGAAGAGAGGATGGCTGGACACCCAACAGCACAGCCACACCATAGGTGATCAGACTGACGCCAAGCGTCGCTCCTTCAGCCACGATCCAGGCACTGCGCATCTGGCGGGGAAGCCGCACAGGTAAGGTGGAAGGATATCCACTGATGAGGACAGACTGACCGGGGAGGTGCGAACACTGGCTGCACACCCTGCATGACATCTTGGCAGTGTCGTGATGGCGTGGTGGGCATACATACAAAGGGGTCCCTGAATTATAAAACGAATATGGAGAGGACTACAGATAACGTAGACCAGAGTCTCGGGTTTGCTGTGACACACTTGCTGCTGGGGAAGCGTGTGGTGAGCCCAGGACACTGAGCTGGACCCGGGTGATGGCATTTGGGGGTTCATCATACTATTTATCTTTGCAGACCATGGAAATTCCAGAACAGTAGCTTTGACCCAGCAGTCTGACGTCTTGGGTGCTGCCGGGGAGACTGTCCCACACAAGGAAAAGCTGCCTGCAAGACATTTTACACGCTTGATGCAAACTCAGGATGCCCACAGCAAGGACGCAAGGTAACCCTTTCAGAGCAGCCAGCAGAGTAAGGCAAGGAAACAGTGAACCTACACAGCAGGGTGGTGGGAAAGTACGAACTAGCACTTGCTCGATCTGAAAGAAGGCAGGGAAGTAGAAATCTTTGAGCACAGGAAAGCGAGGTAAAGCTTTCCCCTGTGTTCCCTTCTTGGGGTTTTACAGTTTCAGGACCTACATTGAAGCCTCGAGTTCAGTCTGAGTTGATCTATGGTGATGACGGTGTAAGATAAAGGCCCAATTTCCTTCTTCTGCATGTGGATGTGTGGATGCCCAGCTTTCCCAACAGCATTTCTGGAAGATCTGTTTTGTCCCCACTGTGTATTCTTGGCACCTGGTTCAATGATCAGTTGACCATATCAGAGCAGGTTTCCTTCTGGGCTCGCTATTCTGCTCCATCAGCTTATGCCAGAAACACATTATTGTGAGTTTTGCTTTGTTTTGTTTTGTTTTGTTTAAGTAGGTTGTAAGCCCAGTGTGGAGCCCAGTACGGGGCTTGAACTCATGATCCTGAGATCAAGACCTGAGCTGAGATCAAGAGGTGGTCTCTTAACCCGCCGAGCCACTCAGGTCACCCAGAACCACACTCTTTTAATTCTGTAGGTTTGTGACATCATTTGATATCAGAAACGTGCTGCATCCAGCTCTGTTCTTCTTCCTCAGTGATGTTTTTGCTGTCCCGGGTCATTTGTGGGGGTGCATGGTCTTTAGGGCTCTCCTTCTATTTCTAAAAATTGCCATCGTGAATCCGATAGGAATTGCATTGAAAGTGAGTGTTGCTTTGGGTCCTATGGCCATTGTAACAATATGAAGGCTTCCAACACTTGAGCGCGGGATGTCTTCCCAAAGTCTTCTGGTTTTTAGTGTACAAGTCTTTCACTTCCTCGGTGAAGTCTTTTCTTCTTTTTGATGCTACTGAGAAGTTAGTTGTTTTCTTAATTTCCTTTTTGGAGAGTTATTTTTGCTACATAGAAAGGGGACCAATTTTTGTATGTTGCTTTTTGTCCCGCAACTTTATGGACTTCGCTCATTAGTTCTAACAGTTTTTGGTGGAGTCTCTAGGGTTTCCTATTTATAGTACCATGTCTTCAGCAATAAGGGACAGTTTGACTTCCCCCTTAGCAATCGGGATGCCTTTCTTTTTCTTGTGTAATTGCTGTGGCTAGGAATGGAGAGCTGAGAGAGGACGCTCTTGTCTTGTTCCTGGTCTGAGGGAAAATGGTTACAGGTCTTCACCATTGAGTATGAGGTCAGCTGTGCGCTTTCATACATGGCCTTTATTTCGTTGATGTATGTTTCCTCTAAACCGACTTTGCTTTTTATGGTCTATTTTGTCAGATGCTCTTTCTCCAACTACTGAGATGATCATATGGCTTTTGTCTATTCTCTTGTGAATGTGATGGACCTCACTGGTTGATTTGCTGGAGGGGAGGTGGGGGGGGTGGGCAATAGAGATGAAAACTATTAAGAGCTCTAAACTTCCGGCCCTAGAACAGATACACCATGGAAATTCAAGAAGTGAGTGTAGGGAATACAGTCATTGGCACTGTAATAACTTGTACGGGGATGGACGGTGACTACAGTTCTCGTGGAGAGCATTGAGTAATGCACAGAATTGTCGCATCACTAAGTTGTAGTCCTGAAACTAATGTAACACTGTGTATTGACAATACTTCAGTAAGTATTCAAGAAGAGGGGCTTCTATTCGAAATCACGGTGAATCATGAAAGGCAATCACGCAGCCATTCCAAATACAAGGGCACCTCGGCGGGGATGATCAAGATTTCTCAACTGTTCTACAGTGTGAATTTAAAAAAAAAAATGTCTTTCTTTGTTTGAGAGATAGAGAGACCTCGAGTGGAGGGAGGGGCAGAGGGAGAGGGAGAGAGAATCTCAAGCAGACGCCCAGCCGAGTCCAGGGCCCAACACAAGGTCAGTCTCTCCACCCGGGAGATCATGACCTGAGCCAAAACCAAGAGGCAGACACTCAAACAACTCAGGCACCCAGGAGCCCCTCAAATGCTGAGTGCAAAACACATGCTGTGAACCCTGGGGGGTGGGAGGACATCTGTGACACAGTCTCCCTAGAAGGTGGGACGCCTGGAGGGCCCGAGCATGGGCGCAGAGGATGGTGGGAGGGAGGCACGCCTGCCTTTCCCACCGTGCGTGCGTGATGCCAGGACCCTCCCCAGGAGCTTGACCCTCAGGGTGAAGGGCTATGTGCAGACGGAAACTGCCGACCTGCTCTGATGACACGGGACCCCATTGCGGGCGGAACGGTGGCACCCCGGGGTTCCACCGCTGACTGGCGCCCACTCTGCTGTGTCCGCAGGCAGTTGGAGGTGCTCGCGCTCTGTCCCTGGCTCTGCCACACTCGCACTGACTCACTCGCCCCACGATCCCCGTGTAGACAGCAGGTGCGGCTCCCACAGTGACAGGCCACAGGTGAGTGTGAGCTGCTCCCCGCTCCCCGCTCCCCTCAGGCCGCTGTGGGGCCTGTGGGCTCCGGGTGGGCCGCGCTGGCCTCCGGGCTGTGGCCGAGAACCCCCGAGCCCCGACCGTGTGCGTGCAGTCCTTCCACAGCTCCGTGGTGTCTGGCTGCCCCCCTGCTGCCCCAGTCCTAGCCTCCTGGGCCAGGAGCCAGTGTGCTCCACCCCAGACAGGGAACTCGAAGCCCCTCCTGCTCTCCCGACACCCCTCCTCGGGCTCTGCACAGTCCTGGCGTTCAGGGTGGGAGCTTGTTCACACTCTTGCTGGCAAAGCCGTTCATGTGGATGACGTCCAGTTCATGGCTTCTTCCCTCATGTCGCGTGAGCTTGTGGGATCTGAGAGACACCTTTGGTGTCCCCAAGCCCGCAGGAACACTCACTGGCCGGCCGTTCCAGCCAGCCTTGCGCTGCCAGCCCCGGGCTGGGGGACGCCACACCGAGCATCAGGTCAGCGGTTCCCAGGAGCCTCCCGGCCCCCCGTGTGCTCCTGGTAACAGGGTGAAGAGACCCCATCATCTCAGGGTGACTGCATGTCCTGGGACAGTGGCCGGGAAGGGAGTCTGGAGGCAAGAGTGCTACCGAGTGGGAGGGCCCGCTTGGTGTCCGCCGGCCCAGCACGTCCCCCCGGAGCTAGAGGGTTTCCTCCACTCCGGGCTCAGACAGACTGGGGGTCTGGCCACAGGGAGCAGACGCCTTTGTGCTCTGGAGGTTTTCACGCAGGGTCCTCTTTGGATGCGTTTGGTTTGCAGCACCATGAAAGAGGACCTGGAGACCCTGTTGGCCTTGGAACGGGCCAACATCATAGCCAATCACACTCAGGTGAGGCCCAGAGAGGGCCCATCGAAACGAGGCGCACCCACTGCAAGGGCGGGGACCAGAGCCTGCAGGCACAGGGGGGCCCAGGTGGGGCCCAGGTGGGGCCCAGTTGGGGACCAGAGCCAAGGATGGGCCTGTTCAGCCCAGACAAGGACCGGAGTCTTCAGGAACGAGAGAGACCCGGGGCGGGGCGGGGGGGGGGGGACTANGGGGGTACTAGGCATCAATCAGCAGCAGGTGAGGGTCCATCAGGGATCACAGTCGTCCATAGCAGATGAGGCCCAGGTGGGGACCACAGCAGGTGTGAGCAGCTGTGGCCCAAAGGGAGTCCCAGCAGCAAGAGCAGTTGTGTCCCAGGCGGGGAGCAGAGCCAGAGACCAGCAGCTGAGACCAAGTGGGGACGTTGCCAGTAGGAGCAGGGAAGCCAGGGGGGCTCATCGCTGGCAGAAGCAGGTGAGGCTGTCTGGCTGCTCCCCTGGGGCAGACAGGTCCTGCCTCTCGTGCTGGGCCCTTTTCAGAGGGTCCTGGGCTCCCTGAGGATGCAGGGGAGAGAGGAGGCATTCTGCACCCTCCTTTCCCCCATGGCCCTGGCTCTGAGAGGTGCCCACCACGGGCCCCCCTGTTTCAGGCACGCCCAGCAGGGTCTCCCCGGGGCCCACAGGAAGATGCTGAGCTCTCGATGTGCAGGCTCACGGACCATCACGGCTTTCTGCAGTGAGTCCCCCGGGCCCTCCTCCATCCATCTCGGGGTGAATTGCATTTCCAGGAACGCCTCTCTCGAGGCAGGACCCATCTCCCCAGCTCAGGGCCTGGTCTCCTGGAGCCCTCTGAGGGCCGGAGTCTGGGCTGGGCTGGAGCCGAGAGACCCAGGAGGCAAAGCCAGGACGCGGGCAGCCATGGGGCCAGACCTTGGGCCAGGCCCCTGGGCACTCCGAGGAGGGCCCTCCACGCCCACTTCGGGGAGGGCCCGTGTCTGCCTCCAGCATTCAGAGCGCGGGTCCAGTCTGTTGAGCAGGGGCTCCAGAGGGTGAGGGGCTCTGGGAAGGTGGCGTCCTTTCTGGTCTGGGGCGAGGGCAGAGGGGTTCTCCTCAGTGACACCCCCAGGCCAGGGCCGTCACATCTCCTGAAGGCCCCTGCAGGACGGCAGGGAGATGCCAGGGACAAGGCAGGGCCGTCACAGCTCCTGAAGGCCCCTGCAAGATGGCAGGGAGATGCCAGGGACAAGGCAGGGCCGTCACAGCTCCTGACGGTCCCTGCAGGACGGCAGGGAGATGCCAGGGACAAGGCAGGGCCGTCACAGCTCCTGAAGGCCCCTGCAGGAAGGCAGGGAGATGCCAGGGACAAGGCAGGGCCGTCACAGCTCCTGAAGGCCCTGCAGGACGGCAGGGAGATGCCAGGGACAAGGCAGGGTCAGGGAGGGAGGGTGGGCAGCTGAGGGGGGGGCCGACCCGTCTGGGCAGGAGGCGGGAAGAGGAGGAAGAGGCTACCCTGGGGCGGGAACAGGGGACGAGGGACCGCGCAGTGGCCTCGGTGCAAGGGAAGCAGCTGCTGGGCCGATGGCCGCCACGAGACCTCGCCGAGCCTGGAGACTCCCTGTGTGGCCACCGGGCTGCTCCCGGGGCCTCAGTCCCTGCTCACCGCCCAGGGACAGGGGCCCGTTTAGAGGGGTCAGGGGTGGGTCATGCTCAGGGCTCTGACAAGACGAGGGGTAAAAATGGGCCAGAGAGGCAGGAGTGACCGACAAGAGGGGGGGAGTCAGGGGACAGCAGGGGTGAGGGCCAGGGTGAGGGAGAGGCAGGCTGGACGCTGGGCAGCCAGGCTCTAGGAAGGCCTGGGACCTCAGCCCGATGGTCAAAGGAGGCCCCCAGGCTGCCCTGAGAGCTCTCACGCTGGCGCATCCCAGGACAGGGGCAGGGGACCTTCTGGGGGGCTGCTGAGAAACCCCGCCCAGCCCACCTGCCAGCACCAGCCTCTCTCACACCCCCGACAGGAAGCGGCCCCCGCCCTCCCTGGGGTGAGCCGTCCCCTCCCGAGTCTCCTGGGCCGAGCCTTGGGGGCTGTAGGGCCGGGGCCTGGTCCTCAGGGCTCTGCTTCTCTTGCCTTCCAGGGAGAAGGAGCTGCCCGGCCCCAGCCCCCACGAGGCAAAGGTACGAGCCTGTCCTGGGGCTCGGGCAGGACGCGGTGGGTGGGCCTGGGGCCAGGTGACGGCAGACCCAGTCCCCAAAGCTGCCCCAGGGCTATTTCACCAAAACCCCCT
>NC_048233.1:88754262-88818358 GCF_002007445.2 Ailuropoda melanoleuca
GGCAGGGAGATGCCAGGGACAAGGCAGGGCCGTCACAGCTCCTGAAGGCCCTGCAGGACGGCAGGGAGATGCCAGGGACAAGGCAGGGTCAGGGAGGGAGGGTGGGCAGCTGAGGGGGGGGCCGACCCGTCTGGGCAGGAGGCGGGAAGAGGAGGAAGAGGCTACCCTGGGGCGGGAACAGGGGACGAGGGACCGCGCAGTGGCCTCGGTGCAAGGGAAGCAGCTGCTGGGCCGATGGCCGCCACGAGACCTCGCCGAGCCTGGAGACTCCCTGTGTGGCCACCGGGCTGCTCCCGGGGCCTCAGTCCCTGCTCACCGCCCAGGGACAGGGGCCCGTTTAGAGGGGTCAGGGGTGGGTCATGCTCAGGGCTCTGACAAGACGAGGGGTAAAAATGGGCCAGAGAGGCAGGAGTGACCGACAAGAGGGGTGGAGTCAGGGGACAGCAGGGGTGAGGGCCAGGGTGAGGGAGAGGCAGGCTGGACGCTGGGCAGCCAGGCTCTAGGAAGGCCTGGGGACCTCAGCCCGATGGTCAAAGGAGGCCCCCAGGCTGCCCTGAGAGCTCTCACGCTGGCGCATCCCAGGACAGGGGCAGGGGACCTTCTGGGGGGCTGCTGAGAAACCCCGCCCAGCCCACCTGCCAGCACCAGCCTCTCTCACACCCCCGACAGGAAGCGGCCCCCGCCCTCCCTGGGGTGAGCCGTCCCCTCCCGAGTCTCCTGGGCCGAGCCTTGGGGGCTGTAGGGCCGGGGCCTGGTCCTCAGGGCTCTGCTTCTCTTGCCTTCCAGGGAGAAGGAGCTGCCCGGCCCCAGCCCCCACGAGGCAAAGGTACGAGCCTGTCCTGGGGCTCGGGCAGGACGCGGTGGGTGGGCCTGGGGCCAGGTGACGGCAGACCCAGTCCCCAAAGCTGCCCCAGGGCTATTTCACCAAAACCCCCTCTCCCAGCCCTCCATGCTCTGCCGGGAATGGGCCTGAGACCCGGAGCCGCAGTCAGCGGGAGCGGCCCCGTGCCTCTCTGCTCCTCTGTGTCTGCTCACACGAAGGCCCCGAAGGGCGCCTGGACACTGCCCGGGCACCAACCTACAGCAGCGGGTGGCCTATCTGCTGACCCCCCTCTTATTTTCCAGCACCATCGCCAGGAGACCCGGAGAGCCGACAAGTGGGTGAAGATGCTGCGGAAATGGGACCGCTACCGTCACAGTGAGAAGGTGGGGCGCCGCGTCCCCACAGATGGCACTGTGTCCCGCCTGGGAATGGGGTGCAGCCCACAGCCTCCCCCCAACCCCCCAACCCCACGACCCCACGAGCGTCCCCTGCCTGGGGAGCGTCTGCTGCCAGAGCCAAAGCCCCCCCAGGCCCAAGGAGGACAACAGAGGGAGCAACAGGGCCGGGCCACAGTCCCCTCCTCCTGTGGGAGTCGGGGCCCCGCTCTAGGGAGACCCAGCCTCTCTGCAGACACCACGGAACCAAGTCCAGAAGCTTCGAGATGCCTGGTGCTCCTTGGGCTCCGCAGTGCCGCCCGGGCCTGTCTCACCAGCGCCGCCTTCTTTCCTGTAGATGCGCGTCGTGTCTACAAAGGGGTCCCTCCGCAGGTGCGGGGTCAGCTGTGGGCCCTCCTGCTCGATATCGAGACGGTGAAGGCCACCAACCAAGGGGTATACGAGGTAAGCCCTTCCACCCCCAGCAGAGGCATGGCCCTTGGATGAGGCCTTGGCAGGAGCTCAGGGGAACCCGTGGGGAGGGAGGGGTGAGGTCATGTGCCTCGGGGACCCGGGGCGGCCCCAGCACTCTCCTGGTGCCTCTCAGTCCCGAGGGTCCCGCCATCTCCCTGCTGCCCCCACCTCAGTCCCGTGGGCCCCAGAGCAGGGCAGGCGTGGGGTCAGAGACAGGCAGGGCTGTGGGGCTGTGTCCTCCTCCTGGGTGGGTTTAGCATCAGGGTGATGGTAGCCGGCACCCTGGACAGGCCCGGGGCCCCACAGCAGCCCTCCTGGTCCCGGAACCTGGGGTGGGGGCCGGCCAGGTGGGCCGGTGCCAGGTTTCTGCTTGGGCTGCAGAAGGAGCTCATGGATGCAAAGGGGAGGAGAGCCAGCCTCTGCCCTGCCCCTGCAGGGCTGCAGGGCTCCAGGGGGCATCAGGAGCACAGGCCCAGGGACCCTCCCTGTGTCCCCGAGTGCCCTGAGATGGGCCTGGGCCCTGGGAGCACGTTCCAGGGAGCAGCCTCTGCGGGGACACGCTCAGGCCCCAGGCTGTGGGGGAGGGGAGGAGCCTCGGACTGACCATCGGGAGTGCCCTCCCTGCCCAGGGCTGCAGAGCCCGAGCCCCGACACGGGCATCACGGCACGGTGGGCACTGGGGCGGGGCCCCGGCTTCAGAGACAAGGGACACAAGGATACACGACGTGGCGGCCAGCAGCGCTCCCTGCTGAGGAGGGCAGTTGGGGGCAGTTAGGGTTCCGTGGCCCTGACGCGGCTCCTCCCCCCCGGTTCTGCCCACAGAAAATGAAGAAGCAGGCCCAGCTCTTCTCCAAGGACATCGGCAAATTGATCTGGACGTGAACCGGACCTTCCGAAACCACGTCATGTTCTGGGACCACTATGGCATCAGGTGAGGCTGCGGGGCAAGCAGGCTTCTGGGGTCCCCACAGGACACTTCGGGGGTCAGGGTGGCCCAGGGGCTTCTGGGGGGGCAACCCGGGGTCTCTGCGGAGGGGGGGTGATGGCAGCAAACACAGTCCTGCCGCGTGGGAAAAGCGCTGGGGATGACCCAGGGGCCCCCGGGGTCGGCGGCGACCGGGAGGGCACCGGGACAGGGCCTGGTGGCAAACCCACGGAGGAGAGGCCTAGGGGCTGTGGGCAGCGGTGCAGGGGGAGCGCCTGGCCCCAAAGGGAACGGTCAGGGTGCAGCTGGCGGCCGCTCCAGGGCTGCAGGGGCAGGGGCAGGGCGAGCTGGCGGCTCCGGGAAAACCCAGGAGCTGCGCATCCCAGGGCGGCAGCTGTCATGGAGGCAAACAGAAAACAGCAGAATGAAGATAAACTCCCACCGCACTGTGTGTCTGAGCTGGCCGCACGTCACTGTGTGTAGACCTGACCCCAAAGACAGGGCCCCCGCCCAGGTGCCCTGAAGACCACAGGTCCCGGGAGGCTGGATTCTGCCCCCGCCGGCCTCGCTGTGTGGGCTGGCCAGACAACAGCCACCCACCCTGCTCTCCCCTTTCCCAGGCAGCGAGCCCTGTTCCACGTGCTCTCGGCGTATTCCATCTACAACACCGTGAGTGGCCCCCTGCCCTGCCTGCTGCCCCGCGGGTGCCCTCTGTCTCGAGGATTCCTGACCCACCAGGGCACATAGTTAGGACCCCAGCTCCGGATGTCCCAGAGACACAAGGGAGGGGCTCCCGACTCTAGGACTGAGGCTGGGGGTGGGGTCCAGACCTCACGGCAGGGGACGGCCGGCCGAGTCCCTGAGCCCTGGGGCCGCCAGGGGTTCTAGCCCGCACCGCTGTGACGCGACAACTGCGGTCTGGTCCTGAAGAGACGTACTCTGAATCAGAACCTGGGAGCGGAGGGAGGTTCCCATGACCCCGACCTCCACCACGACGAGGTGGCCTCGTTCCATCGGGGCCTGGCTCTTGCAGGAGGTGGGCTACTGCCAGGGCATGAGCCAGATCGTGGGGGTCCTGCTAATGTTCCTGTCAGAGGAGGACGCATTCTGGGCGCTGGCTCAACTGATGACAACCGAGCGGCACACCATGCACGGTAGGGGGCGGGCAGGGCGCCTGGACGGGACTGGGAGCTCAGGACAGCCTCCTGCACGGCTGCTCCAGCAGCGGGGAGGCCAGGACCCCCACCCAGTCCACCTCCCCACTGGCAAAGGACACCGCCTCTGCAGGGGGCTTTCGCGGTCCTGTAGCCGTGGCCTCTGACCCCACCATTTGCAGACCATTCTCGCATTCCCGTGGTCCTTCGGCCTCCTGTCTGGCTGCCGGCTTGCCCCCCGGCCCCTCCCACCAGCCATGGCCAGACGAAGCCCAGGCGCCAGCCTCTCCCGCTCCCGTGGGCCCCCAGCCTGGCTCCCAAGCCCGGGACATGGCCCTGCACACCCCCATTACCCTCCCTGTGGGCTGTACTCCCTGCCCCTCGGTGCTGGGGACCCCCTTGCCCCTGCTGCGACCACCGCAGGAGAGACTAGCTGGGTCAGACGGGCCTGGTCCTCAGCCCAGGGCACCCACACCGCTGGGTGTCTGTGAGGACGAGGGTCCTCTGCCCCTGACCCCTGGATGGCAGTCCTGCTGTCTGGGAAGAGCGGGTCCAGCCAGGACTCGGGAGGGCTGTGGGCACACACGGGAGCCAGGGCATGGGAGAGGAGACACCTGCCAGGACTCACCCCCCCACCTGGTGGGGGAGAGGCCCTGATTGTTGGGGGGCCTGGGGCCTTCTCAGGATTCCCCAAATTGCTGAGGTTTCAGGCCCATCACGACCTCATTCTTGCCAAAGGACTGCCAAGGCTGAAGGAGCACCTGGCAAGTAGACGCTGTCCAGACGCCCCGTCCCCATGGCCCGGGCAGGGGTGGAGGGCGAGCAGAACCCTGCCGAAGCTGCCCAGACTTTGCTGTCCTGTTCCTTCTCCTGCTGGGCCCCGGGGCGTCCTCGGGGCTAAGTGGGGCTGTGGGGAGTGTGTCCACCTGGTGCGTGGGGCCCGGCCCAGGCCAGGTCCTGAGCACCCTCTGCTCTTCCTCCAGGACGAGGAACAGATGGGCACTGGCATCTACACGGCCAAGTGGTTCCTTCAGTGCTTCATCGACCGGGTAAGGCCACCCAAGCCCACACGGGGCCTGACCTGCTCCCTGCCCCTGGCCCCCGGGGAGGCCCGAGCTCAGCCCCACCCTCCAGACCGGCCGGGCCCGACCGGAGGCCCTAAAGGCTGAGGCTCGCGGGGAGAACCCAAGAGGCCCCCTCGAGGAGGTTCAGAGGACGGACTGTCTCCATCTCCGCTCTCCCAGGGAAGGCCAGGTCAGCCTGGGGTGTGGACAGACCCTCGGCCCATTCTGCAGCCAGCCTGGAGTCCTCTCGGGGCGTGTGGCCACCGAGCGTGGGGCAGAGTCTGTGGCCCCCGAGGTCTGAAGGTCGTGCCGGCCAGGCCCTCACCACCCGGAGGCGTCTGGAGCCCCATCCTCCCCGGGCGGGGCACACCCCCAGGAGGGGCTGCGGGACCTCGACAGTGGGCAGGGGCGGCAGGGGTGGCAGGGGCTCCCTGTGGGCCCGGCTCAGGCTGCTCCTCCCACCCTGCTGTCCCCACAGACCCCCTTCTCGCTCACCCTGAAGCTCTGGGACGCCTACATCCTGGACGGGGAGCGCGTGCTCACGGCCATGGCCTACACCATCCTCAAGGTGCACAGCAATGAGTGAGCCCGCGGGAGCCCGGGGTGTCGGGGGGGGGGGGCAGGGGCGTTGGCCCGCCGCTCCGAGCAGCGAGGAGCGTGCAGGCCTTGGTGGAGGGACGGGGGCCGGCAGGCGGGTTGGGAGGCACCCTGCAGACGAGCAGCAGACACGGGGTCCCCCCGGCCACGGCTCTGCCCGTGGCACTCCTCGGTGCAGCTGGACCCCCGGCAGCCGTCCCTGGGAGGCACCCTGGGGCAGCAGGCTGGGCGCCCCGGCTCTGACTCACACCCATTGGCCAGAACGCCTCCTGAAGCTGCCCCTGGAAGGTCTTTGGGAGTTTCTCCAGGACACCCTGGCCCAGCCCTGGGCCCTGGACGATGAGGGGGTGCTCAGACACCTTCGGGCCTCCATGGCCCAGCTGAGAAGGATGCAGTGCGACCTGCCCCCCCCCAGGTGGGCTCAGGGCCCCGTCCCCTCCGGATTCACCCTCCCGGGGCAGGACACAGTGGACAGAGGCCCCGGGGCCTTCCTCCTCGTCTCCGTCCCTCTCCTCTTCTGCTCCCACCTTGGGGAACCCGGGCCAGGGCGAGCATCCGGGCGATCACTGCGGGGCCCGGGCATCAGCAGCCTGGAGGGCTGTGGTCAGGGGCAGGCCAGGGTGGACACAGGGAGCCACGAGCCCACCTGGGCCCAGCCGGCTGGAGACAGACAGCCTGCTGGAGACGTTAATGCAGTCTGCCTCTTTGCAGCAGGCCCCGAGGAGTTCCCCATGATGCCCCTGGGCCTGGAGCAAGGGTCCCCAGCACCCAGGCCCCTCCTCCCTTCTCCGAGCGTTGAGACGCTCCCTGGAGTGGATGGGCCGGCCTCCCGAGGTCCAGCGGCCCAACGTGAGCAGCCCGGACGCCTTCCCAGCCAGGCCATCCTCCAGGCTGAGGAGCTGCTGCTGTGGGAAGAAACATCCACGGAGCCCACCGCTGCATCCCTGAGGCTAGGACCCCCAGGGGCTCAGGTTCTGACATAGCTGCCCCCAGCCCAGGACCCCTGGCTGGCCCGGCTGCCCCCCCAGCGATGCAATTCCCTGCCCAACCTCCCAGGGCACCAGGACGGTGCAGGCAGGTGGCACCTGGACGTGAGCTTGAAGGCACAGTACTGGGTCCCTTTCCCTTCAGCCCCTACCTGGGCCACCCCGGGGGCCACACCACAGACCAGGCCCCGGAACACCCCTGGGACTCCCAGGACAGTGTCCACCCAGCCCAGGAAAGAGGCAGCTGTGGGGCCCAGGACACCCTTCCCGCCCTGCAGCCACAGCAGCTCATGCCCGTCTCTGGGGAGTGACCGGCATAGCCGAGACAGAGGCAGGGCAGCATTGAGCCAGCAGCCCCAAGGCCCCACCCCTGCCCGGGACCCTCTGACCTCCGCGTCCATGGGGAAGCTAGATGCCCCCTGGCCTCTGGAGCAGAGCGTGGTGCTGAGCGTGGGGGCCCTGAGGCTCTGGCCGGCCAGCACCATGCCCTGCCTCGTCACACTGGCCTTCCTGGAGGATGGCACCCCCCCCCAGGAGGCACAAGTCCCTGACCCAGGGGGACCTCAGCCGGCCAGGCCCTGGGGGGGGCAGAGACCGCACAAGCCCCCCCACGACCAGAATGAAGACGGGACCGAGCGCCCCGTGGCCCTGACCAGTCCCGGGTTCTGGCCCAAGGCTGGGCGAGCCCTCTCAGGGCTCTATGTGGCCACGTGGGACCCGGGCATGTCCCACAGATCTAGGTCTCTGACCTAGGGCAGTGCTGGGAGCCACAGGCCACCCCAGCTAAGGCTTAGCAGGGGCAGGCAGGTGGGCCCTACCCTCCCCCTCCCCCATAGCAGGAGGCACGTGCCACCAGAGGCCGCGTCTGGAGCAGTCGCCTGGCAGCATCAGGGCAGAGGCCGAGGCCACGCAGACGTGCGGGGACCCTGTCCGGGAACCCCAGCGCTGCGGCTGCAGCTCAGGTCAGCCATCCTCAGCACCTGCCTCTCGGGGGCCCCGAACGCAGGAAACGTGCCGACACCCAGGGTCAGCACAGGCTGCCAGGTGGGGGACGCCAGCACCCACGCCTCCGTGTGACCCCAGCATTCCTCGAAAGGCAAAGCAGGTCTCCCGCCCCAGGGGAAGGCTCGCGCCCCTGGTTCCTAGCCTGTCTGCTGTTGAAAGTTCAATAAAGCGTTTTGTTACAAGGCAAAGCCAGCCTGTTCCTTTGGCACCCAGAGCTCTGAGCACGAAGACACCCAAAGAGAAGAGGGTGGCTCGGCCCGGGCCGCCTCACCCACCCCTGCAGGTATCCCTGCAGAGGGGCCTCCGGGCAGACAAAGCTGAGGGTCCCAGGTGCCTTCTAATCTCGGCCAAACGCCAGGATCAAGACCATCAAATAATTTACTGCGACTCAGCCTGTGGCCAAAGGGCCAGGACGGGGCTGGGAGGAGAGCGACAGCCGGGGTGCCGGGGGCCTCAGGTCACCACAGTCTGTGCAAAGCGTCCTGGGAGGTCTGCGGTCACTCTGTCCGGGGAGCCTGGGCTGGCCGGGCTCCCGTGGTGCTTCCTTCCTTCCTTCCCCTCCTCATTCCTCCGTCGGCACCTCCTCCCGGCATCCGGCACTTCCACGCCCCGTGCCTGTGCTCCTGGGGCACAGAGGGTCTGCAGGGATGTCAGAGGGGGCCTGGAAGGGAGGTCAGGAGAGCAGCCACCTGCAGCTCAGGCAGCCTGGGCCCCCCCTCGTCAGGCGGGCTCAGCTTCCACACCTTGTGCTGCCAGATCTCTCGCACCAGCGTGTGGAAGGAGTCCTCCACGCCCTGGGAAGAAGGGGCCGGCTCAGAGTGGGACGCAAACACAGCAACACATCTCCTGGAGCACGTCCAGCCTCCGGAAGCCCCAGGTCAAGGTGTCCGCAAGGCAGGTTTCTGGAGAAGCCCCTGTCCGTGGCGTGCAGACACTGTGTCTGCTTGCCGTGTCCTCACACCATTGTCCTTCTGCATGCGCATCTCCGGTGTCCATCCTTCTTCCAATGAGGACCCCGGTGACCCTGGATCAGAGCCCACCAGGGGATCTCATCTAACTCTAGTCACCTCCTTACGGACCCCATCCCCAAATGCAGTCACACTGGGGGTTAGGGCTTCAACGTATGAAGGGGAGACGTGCAGGTCCCGAGTCTGCCCCCCCCATCAATGATGAAAGTCTGTGCTGACACTGTCCTTGGTGGAGGGGGCAGCAGGACACTCCTGGGGTGGAGACAGATGTCCCACAGCCCATCCCATGTTAACATAAACTGTATCTTCACAAAAATAACTCTATTTGCTTTTAGAGGGGTGCCTGGGTGGCTCAGTGGGTTAAGAATCTGCCTTGGGCTCAGGTCATGATCCCAGGGCTCCCTGCTTCTCCCTCTCCCTTTGCAACTCACCCTGCTTGTTTTCTCTGTCTGCCAAATAAATAAATAAAATCTTTAAAAAAAATAAAAATAAAAATAAATAACAGGGAATTTAGTGAGAAGAGGGTTTCATTTTTGCATCTTTACAAATGTCTTCACTGCCTAGTGTAACAGGAGAGACCTGGGCTCTCACACCTGTGTCTGCGTTCGGTGGGAAGAAGGGTGGGCAGGTGGGAGTAGCCCCCTCCCCAGTTCCCTAGTCGGAGGGGTCCAAATAGAGATTCTCAACTGTGAACCCTGCAGCCTACAGGGCCGTGGGTGTGGCCACCCAGGGAGGGGATCCGCTGGCTCCTTGAGCTCACCTGGACAGGTGGAGACAGTGTGATGCCTTCCTCCCCTCTTTCCCTGAGCGTGGTGAAGAGGGCTCCAGTGCAGCCAGAGGAGAGTGGGCACGGGGGTCAGACCTCGGCAGGGAGGGGAGGGATTAGTCATGTTTTGTGCTTTCTATACTTTGTGATGCTTTGACATCTCGGGGCCTTGCAGAATTGGGGGGGGGGGCTATCCCTCCCAGAGTTATCCAGGTCCCAGAAACAGAAAACAAGTAGCTTGCCCGCTCCCTGAGCAGGGAGCCCTGGGATCATGACTGAAAAGATTTTCCAGAGCACCGAAGACTAAAGGAGCATAATAACTCAAATCCATGCCAACTCGGAACTAGACCCTTGGATGTGACGCGTGTGGCTGGGATCTTTGGCATAACCTTTGTGCAATCTGGCCATCAGAGAACAGTGAGCGCAACGTTAACTTCCTGCTTTTGAAGCGTGGTGGGTCCTCAACAAGTGAGACGCGGAGTCCTCCTGTGGCCCAGCAGTTCCCATCCTGTGGACACACCTGGGGTCATTGAGAACCAGTGTCCACGCAGAGTCACGGAGGGGAATGCTCATAGCGGCACCATTCACAATCGCCAAAAGATGGAAACAACCCAAATGTCCATCAGCGGATGAATGGATACAGAGAACGTGGTAAATCACACAGTGGAGTATTACTGGGCCATAAAGAGAGAGGAAGCCCTGACACCTGCTACAACATGGATGGACCTTGAAAACATTCTGATCCATGGAAGAAACCAGACACAGAAGTACTGTGTGATCGCATTTCTGTGAAATGTCCAAAACAGGCAAACCTATAGGGACAGAAAGTAGATTCGTTGATGCTTGAGGCTGGGGGTGGGGAGAGACCAAGGTTTGGGGTGACAGCTAAAGGGTCCAGGTTTCTTTCTGGGGTGACACTCATGTTCTAAAAGTGATTGTGGTCTTTGCCGGATAGCTCCGTGACTGCACTAAAAACCCCTGAACTGTATACTTCGGATGTGTGAACTATGTGGGATGTAAACGCTGCCTCAGTAATTCGTCATGTGAACAAAAGACAAAACCATAGGATTATCTCAACAGACACAGAAAAAGCATTTGATAAAATTCAACATCAGTTGATTAAAAAAAAAAACCCTCCGCAAGCTAGAAATCGAACGGAACTTTCTTCATCTGACACAAAAACCCACAGCCGACAAACTTAATCAAAACCCTGTCTCCCCGAGTTTATTACCAACACAAGGATGTTGCATTCAGCATTTACTAGAAAGGCTGGCAAGCACAGGCAAGCACAAGAAATAAAGGCGTAAGGATTGCAAAGGGAAAAGCGAACTCATTACGTGCAGAAAACCCGACCACATGTACCAAAGCCCCAAACTCCATAAAGGATATAGTAACGTTAGCGTGTGGAGACGTAGCAACGCCCCCGGATGCTCTCCATAGATGACCGCGAAGTGAGGTTTAGAAGTAACGTCATTTATAACGTGAAGGAATAAATTCTGATATAATCAGAGACTTTGGAACAAACCTGTTGGAAGACGTGAAGGACCTCGACCCTGAACACACAGAACGTAGCCGCGGGAAGTCACAGAACAGCTCGGCTCACGGAGGAGCGCGTCACCGTCGGGGATGGGAAGACAGGATCGCCTCCAGGGGCCCACGGATTCTCCCTCCCCTCCCCCCTGTGGTTCCACCGCACACACGGCGGGGCTCCGGTTGGTTGGCTCCGTGTGGGGGGAGAGCTGGTCCTGAGAAGCTGCTGGTCGTGGTGTGGCTAAGAGGTCATCGTTTTATGGTGGACTTCTGCTCACGGGTTTCTCAAATTCACAAGGACTAAAAGGGAATGAAGCAGGTGGAGAGCCCACGTTCGGGAAGTGCACCGTGGATGGGAGAAAGGGAGGGAAAGACAGGGATGCATATACAAGAAAAGACAGGTCATTAAAAAAAAAAAGAAAGAAAGAAAGAACTCATTTTTTCACTGAGCTTGTAGCCTTTGATGATACCCAGAAGCTACTCACATGCCACATTTGGGGGTTTGTGACGTCAGAGTGGGAATGCCCCCGCTCCTGACACCCTGGCTTTCCCCTCACACGCTGGATGCTCTGGAAGGAGGCTCTGTGGCAGGGGTGGGGGGGGCAGGGTGACCTGTCTGGATGGGTCACTAGCTGGAGAAGGAGAGCCAGCTGCAGTGGGGTCCCCACCCTCAGGCCCCAGAGAACTTCCCGGGGGGACCGTGAGCCGTGGGGGGCCCAGAGAGATAGAGGTCTCCCAGCAGATGTGAAACCAGACTTGTCCTGGTTTCTTGGAAAGCTCCCAGCAGCAAAGCTAGAGGTGTGGCTCTTTCTGGCCCAGCTCCCAGACCCCGAGGCACCCGTGTCAGCCCCTGTCCTCGTGCACAGAACCCCAGGGGGCCAGCCTCTTACAGAGTGGGCGCCATCCTTGTCCCAGCTTCACACCGCCCCTTCAGCCCAAGGCTCCAAGCTCCTGAAAGTGGCCCATCCCTCAGGGCCATCCCCTCATGTGACACTTCTTCTTTGCATCCCACGTCCTTGGAAATACCCCGAAGTTCCAGGAAGCACAGCCGCGTGCTTAAAAGAATGTTTGTTATTTTTTTCCTAAGAATTTTCAATTGTCTTATAATCAGGACTTCTGTCAACACAGCTGCTCACCAGATTATTGTTTCTAGAAGTGAACGCCCACCCCAGTGTTTGGCGAAGGCTTTGGAAAATGTCAGCATAAAGCCTCCATGGGCAAGTTCTCTGGGTGCATTTATGACAGCTTCTCGTGTGTGTGGAGACTGGCATCTGGGAGCGCACACACCTTACTCCTCCTCTGAGGTCTCATCTATGGCCCGTCCCCCCGCTGGCTCCTTGAGACACTGGAAGGCTTCAAAGGGTGGACATCAAACCAAGGTCCACCACCCGCCAGCAGTGTCTGAATTTCACACCAGGTGCAAAGGGGAAATGGCTCCTCAAGACCCGAGAACTACTTTGTTGCCTGACCTGAATGTTCTCAGGAGCACGTTCCCACACCTGGCACAGAGACCTCGCCTTTGAGTGAAGGGTGTCTTAACCCAGGTCCCCCCTGAGAGCAAACCTGGAGACAAGGATTTGGGCAGAAGTGGTTTATCTGGGAGGTGATCCTCAGGGGCAGGGATGAGAGCCTGGGAAGAGGAAACAAGATGGCCGCATGGGGGAGCCGTGAGTTGGCCACCGTGTGGGCAGCCGGGATGGACCCTCTCAGAATTGGCCGCCCCAGGCCTGACAGAGAAGAGTACTTACCCACCAACTCCAATAGTCCATCGCTTGAGGACCTTCCCGGGATGTGTTACCGCTCCCGTCCCACCGGGCTGCCACGTGTGCCAGCGGGTTCCTTCCTGCTTCCCACGTCACAATGTCAGAGAAGAACAAAACGGAGGTGTGAAGCTCTCATAAAGGCGCTGCTTGCACCTGGAATCAGAAGCGATGGAGGGAAGACGTGGAGTAAGGCCTTAGAGGCGTCTGAGCCAGCCCTTGCGCTGTTCAGACCCACTAGAACCCTGTATTAAGTCTGACCATTTACCGAGGCTTCATGGTAGCCCCCACCTGGACTCTTCACTGAGGACCGTTCCCGGGGCTTAAGGCCCTCTCCCCAAGGCCATAATTAATATTCATCATCTCTGTCATCCACCCCTCACTCTGCACGTCTCTATCTAGTGGCTGCTTCCCCCAGAGGGGGACCCAAACCTTCATCCTTGGGGAGTCTGAGCCCTTGCAGACCCATGATCACTGGGTTCCCGTTCACTGTCTCCCAGCCATGCTATTTCCCACTGCTCGAGCGTGCACATGCCTCCTTATTGCAGACCACTTCTCCTTCCACACGACGTGGGCCCAATGCCCGCAGCCCTGCCCACGGTGAGAATTTCCCCGCCCCACTGTCCTTTGTGGGTACCCCTCGGCAGGGCTATGCTGTTGCACCCGTTCATGCTATGCTTGGAACAACATGTCGACGTACCCATGAACAAGACCCACGTCTTCCTCCTCCACCCTCTGGCCTGGGGGACCCCCTTCAAATCCTTACGAGAGAGCTAAAGTGAAGGCTTTAGTGACATGGAGGCGTGAGCCACCGGATCCTAAAACTTCCCGGACCCACTGGGCCTGCCCATGCCCGACCCCAAAGCCCTGCATCGGCTGAGGACGGAGTGCTGCCTGCCTGGCTGACATGAGGACTTGGCGAGCCTAGCAAACTCCAGCTCGAGGTGGGCGGCCCCAGGCACATGGTCCCCTGCTAGCCTACGGTCAGGCCCTCAGTCTCTACTATGATTCAGAGCACCCTGGGAGCTGTTTTCCAAATTTCGATGCTCTCTGCCACGGAAGGCCCGTCTTGCCCCAGAACCTCAGGGCTTCCTTGTGGAACCCACAACTTCCTGCCTGCATGCACCTGGTAGAAGGAAAGGAGAAACCGCCGGGAGCCCGGGGACCGCATCTCCGGCTGTGCTAGGCACTGCCCTCTGGAGCAGCGAGGCTGGTGTCCCTCGGCCACCAGCCGGTGAGGGTTCCTGCTGATCCATGTCTTCACTAGTCCTTGGATTCACTTCCAAAACACAGGAGTGTGACGCGGTCCTTCCCTTGCTGTGATCTTCAGTTACCAGGTCGTTAGAGAGGCCCAGCACCTTGCCACACACACAGACTACATGGTCTCCCTCTTCCGTGGATGCCGTCAATATGGTGGCCCATTTTCCCACTCTCCATCTTTCTCCTTTCCTTATAGGGCTACTTAGAATCCTCTGTTAATCACCGTTATCCTAGGTCTCCTCTCAGTCTGCAGCTTGACTTACCTCTTACCGGTGGCCTTTGATAAACGGAAGTCCAGGTATTTAAGGTAGTTGACGTTCTCACCCCTTCCCTACATTTTGCCATTTCTTTGTGATCTGCCTCCTAGATCTCTCTTCCTACCCCGAGGCCACAAGGTATCCTTCCGTGTCTTTGCTTCTAACACCGTTACAGTTTCGCTCTCCACATTTAGGTCTCCTTGGAGCACGTACGGAGTAAGGTGCAGATCCAGGCCACTTTTCCCAGATGGATAACCGAGAGTTCCACCACGGCTCCTCGGCTAGCCCCTCCTTGGCCCACCGATCTGCCGACCCGCCCACCGCGCCTCACTGCTCCACGGGACGGTCTGCTCCTCCGCTGTCCTGCGGTCTTCCGTCTGTTTCTGCTGCAGCCACACTTCTGATGGAATGAGTCTCGTAGGATCCAGGTGTCCTGGGTCTGCAGGCGGAGTTGAAGCACCATTGGACTCCGGTGGCAGCCAGATGTGGACAGGGACAGAAATGATACTGTCACCCAGGCCTACAATACACCCCAAAACCCTCGCCTGTAACTCCCACTGCCCCACTGAGACAACTGGCCACCGATCTCTCATGGGCAAGAGTGGAGAGTTAAGGCCAGTCCTCCAGTCCTAGTTTCTCATTACTGTACAACAAATGCCCTTTAAAACGGCCGCAAATAACAGAACCGTTTTGTTGTGCTCATGAATTCTCTCGTTTAGGAAAACAGAGCACAGGAGGGATGGCTGATCTCTAATTCGCCATATCCAGGGCCTCAACTGGAAAGACTCACGTGCTTGCACACTGAACCCACCACACCTAGAGGAAGCCAACCCACCAGTGAGTGAAGGGCCCCCAGCCGGGGGCTGCAATCACCTGGAATCTTCTTCCCTCACTGGCAGTTGCCTTGGCTGGGATACGTGAAAGCCTTGGCTCAGTGGGGACAGTCAACGAGCATGCCTACACGTGGCCTTTCCACGTGGCTCGGTCTTCCCCATGGCGTGGAAGCCTCAGGGAAGTCGAACGTCATACGTGGGCTCGGGACTCCAAGACCAGGTGTCCCAGCAAACAAGGAGGAAACTTCCTGGCCCTTTTGGACCTGGCCTCAGAAGTCACATGGTGCCACTTTGGCCGTGCTCCATTGTCAAAGCCACGTAGACTCAAGGAAGGAAGTACACACCCCGCCTCTTGATAGGAGAGCCGGTAAAAACACTTGCAGCGCGTTTTAAAGCCCCCATGCCTCCGTGTGCAGTCCTTGGCTTAGACGTGCACGCCAACAACAATTGACAAGGTATTTTTCTATCCAGAAGAAGGAAGCAAATCGACCAAAAGCACCCCCCAGGTTCTCCCTAGAGGAGCAGGCCTCACCCTCTGGAATCAAACGAACAAATTGCCTTCAGTTCCCCACAATGAATAAAGAGTAGAAAAGAGGAAAAAACTACCGGCTGTTGCATTTTGTGTGTGTCCCTCAATCTTCCAAGAAAATGGAGCAAATGAATCCGACTTCCAGATAAAATTTTTTCTCTGGCTATAAATCAGATCTAATCAGTCCAAGATCCCACATCTCGTGATGTAGTGACCACAAAAGGAGAAGTCACCAGCCTCCTGTTTCTTTCCATATGACGCAACAGCCGCCAGCACGGCGAGGTGACGCTGGGACAAACATGCAGGCCTGGGCAGAAGAGAGGACGCACACAAGTGCGTGGGAGTCCCAGCAACTGACAGGAAAGGGAATGTCTCTGAGATTGTTCTTTGGAAAAGGGCAATGTCCACGCCTTCCCTGGGTAGTGAGTGAACAAAGCCTGTCCAGGGCCCACGGACGGGAGACACCGAGCTCCCCAGACCTGGTGGGGAGCCACGTACAGGAAGCATCGAGCAGAAACAGTGATTCTTCTCAGTCCCGTGGCTGGCCCCGTGCCAGTCAGGAAGGATGCTCAAAGTCGGGCATAATTTCCATCAGTGCAGGGTCAGACTGTGAGATTAACTCCAATCCCCAAGCAAGGGCTCACAGCCACGGCTCAAACCCGCTCCTCCTTTCTTGGATTCCTGCATTGCTGCCAATCTCCCCGCTGGGAAACCTGGCCCCACAAAGTTCTCACCGGCCGCACGATACTTGGATTTAATATTCTAGCCCAGTTACGGTCCATCAGAATTCCCTGTCCGGGGAGAGCAAGAACTGTAAGTTGACACCAAGTGGATATGTTACCTGCAACACAAACGGGAGATCATACTGATTTGATTATTGCAAGGCACCGATTTGATTACGCCATGCTTAATTTACGGCCTCTACGTCCCGGGAACGGTCGCAGAAAAGCAGGAATTTCCACTGCTGGGGGGCAAATGAACCATTTGAGGTTCGTTGGAGATGGCGCCAGAAACAGAAGGTGGGACTGCGGTAAAGACAGTGCCCAGAGGCAGGGCCCGGAGTGGGGCCGCACTGCCCGGGCTTAGTTCCAGCCCCGCCAGGTGGGCTGCACCTGACGCTGGAGGGAGGGTGGTAATGTGCGGGGCAGAGCGCAGCCCACAGTCAGCCCGCGTAGCCGCTGACTGCCGAATGTCGGAGGGCACCCTCGGGAAGGTGGAGTGGGGGGGCCTATTACGGGATCCACGAGGGTGGGATCCGGCGTGGCTGGCGTCCTGGCAATCGTGTCCCCCGATAGTCTGCAATCTGGAAGTCTGGGCAGGAAGGAGGCGTGCGTGGCAGAAGCCCGATGGACAGATGGCGGGAAAGAAGGCAGACCCCGTTGAACGTACGCGTTGTTGATCACCTAAGTAAGTGTGGGACGCCACTGGCGCATTCCTGGGACACCTTCTGCGTCCGTAACCATTCCCAAAGCAATGGAGCTGGTGATGCTTTCGAAAGCTTCCCGTGGCTCTAGCGTGGCCGGCGGTGTGGTGGGGAGCGCGGGGTTTGGAGAGCAGCTCTGCCCCCAGGGAGCGAGTCCCCAGGAGCCCCGGCCTCTCAGGGCCCAGACGCAGTGTCCTAGACTAAGACACTCATTGCTTCTGCTTTAATCTTTGAGAATCAATAAAACAAAATTTTCTTATTAACTTGAGACGGATTTGTCCCAGCTTTACTGCCAGCCAACGGCCACATGGTATAAAGAAAGGAGCAGCAAGGCAATTCTCCCAACGATTTACGGTGACAGTTTTCAAGACCACAGGAGAATTAAAGGAGCAGTACGAAGAACAGCTGACTATCCCCTTCTAGACTGACTTCCATCTTGACACTTGACACAAGTCTAAATGCTGTGGCGAAAATCCCTCTCTGCCACAGCCGTCCCCCTGCCACGGCCCTACCTGCCACGGCTACTCCCTACTATGGTGCTCCCCCTGCCACGGCCGCATGGTTACCGCACTCGGGTAGATAATTTGTGCTGGGAAGTCTGGAGTCTAATCCCCTTCACTTAATTCTGGGCTGGTCTTCTGACCAATCATACCTGGTGGAAGTGACATTCGGGACATCCAAGATGAGGTGACGAGAAGCCTTGTAGCTTCCCCTGGGTTTCCCAAAGCGTCCCCCGTTCCTGGAGCCCTCACCCTGCTGGGAGCGGCCCACACCACAGCTACTGCAGGTAGGAGCTCCCGCCAACAGCCCCGCGGGCTCCCAGACAGTCCACATTAGCGTGAGAGCAAACCATCCTGGACACCCAGCCCCGTGGAGCCTTCAGAAGGCTCCAACCCCAGCGGCCCATCTGTCTACAATCACAGAGAGACCCCAAGTGGGAGCCACCCAGCTGGTCCAGCCAACTCACAGACGAGAAGACACCAGAAGGTCTAAGATTTGGGAAGGTTTGCAACACAGGGACACATGGCAGAACATTTTCCAGTGAGTTCCAGAGAGAGGTTGTGGAGGGCACGTGGCAGGCCCTGGAAGCTGTGTCCCAAGAGCTGGCCTCTAGAACGGACCGCACCCTGTGGACATGACCGCGGGCAGGGCGGGCAGTGACCTGTCGACCCTGTGCGAATGGGCACGGGTCAGGTCCGTGAACCCACTGGTGAGCTCCCTGGTGAGTCTGCATTTCCCTAGCAAGACCCTCTGGAGTCATTGCTACCAGCGAGATGTGCGGGGGGGTAGAACGGTGCCCCCCCAAAAAGACGTTCACATCCCAGAAGCTGCAGGTGTGCCCGCTGATCCCATAAAATAATGGCTAAATGGCTCGAACCATGATCACGAGGAAATTAAGAACAAAGTAACAACAGGAAAAGGTCCTTCTTGTGAACATTTTAAAACTCTTAAAGGGCTCTTGAATGATATGGGAAATAAAAAATGAAACTTCAGAATTTCCAAAACACCGTGATAATGAAAGCACTTCGCCCGAGGATCTATGAAACACATTTAAAGTAAGGCAAACAAGAAAATCTATAGTTTTTAATACTCATGTCTGTGGGGAAAAAAAATGAAAGAGTGAATGAGCTTCTCAACCAAAAGGGACAGGAAAAAGGGCAATAAAGGAAGGAACAAAGTAATCATGAATAAGGAAGGAAAGCACCGGAAAACAGAAAGCGGTCTGCAGGGCCCCCTGGCCCCCCGGTGGGGACCCACCAGGGTCAGCTCTGTCCCACTCTGTGCACCATCCACATTGGGACAAGCTCAGGTGCCTCTCTGATGAGGGGTGGGCACCGATCCCCCACCTCCGCTGGCCGAGCCCGTCCACCCTCCCCGCACCCCTCCCCAGGGTGCAGGCTGAAACCGCCATCCACTGCCCCCTGCCCTGGGGCGTTGACCACTGGGTCCTGGGCAGAGGCTGACATTGGCCTTTAACTCCAGAGGGCGCTGGCATGGGGTGGGCCGTCCTTCCAGCTGCGCCGCCGGCCAAGCAGGGAGCAGAGCTTCCAGGCTCCACCAGGCAAGGACAGCCTCCACTCCTCACCTCCTGCCCTGCCCGCACCTGCTCTCACCTCAGCCAGTGTCCTGACACAGGCCAGGAGGAGAGGAAGCTCAGGGTCCAAGGAGGCCGGGCCCAGCCCCAGAGCCAGTGCCCCCCCAACCCGAGTCCCCGCCCCCAGAACCCCAGGAGCCCCTGGAGCTGCTCGGGCCAGGACAGTGTTCCCGGGAACAGCCCATCTCTTGTCCCCGATCAATAGGGCAGCCAGTGGTTCCCGGGAAGGGTGTGGGACCCTGGCCCCCTCTCCGGGGGCCCGTGAGGAAGGCTGCTGGCCCCCGGCCTGTGTGTTGAAGAGCTCAGGGCGACCCGTCAGCCGGGGGCCCAGGGAGCCGCCCCCCAGCCCCAGCCAGCTCCGACTGAGAGGCAAGTGTGACACTTACCGTCCCGCGGGGGCGTGTCCTGGTCACGTGAAGCGGGCTCATGCCTCGGCTATTTAATTACCTCACAAGGGGGAAAACAGCAAAAATATTCAACCCCAAACATGAGACCCTCTGGACTCTTTTCTTCACGAAAATGCACAGTTCTTCCAGCGGCCCCACCCTCCTTCCTCTCTGACACCCGCTCCCACCCACCCCTCCATCGGCGCCTGGGACGGGCCAGCGGTCAGGGGCTTGTCCTCAAGGCTCTGGGGTCCCCGGGGGTCTCCGCTCAGCCGCCCCCCACCTGCCCCCTCCCGGTGGCCATGACAGGGGCTGAGCTTGGTTCTTGTCACGAAGGGGGTTTTAGAGAAGAGACTTCCGACAGCTATACTGGTAAACACCGTGTGTCAAGCCTTCGTGCTGGGCACAGGAACATGACACATGCGTGACGGCGTGCAAACTTCACAAGGAACCGGTGGGAAGCTGGGGTTTAGGAACGGACACCCCGGACCAGGGTCCATGCTGCAGGCAGCAGAGCCGCGTGCCGGCCAGGGTCTGGTTTCCGGGCGGGCGTGGGGTGCTCTCAGCCCAGCAGGCTGTTCCCCCGGGAGCCCGAGGCAGATAGAACAGAGCCTCAGACCCGGGTCCACTCTCCCTTTATTCTACGTCTTTCCGAAGCTCTGGCATCTGCAGCCTTGCTGATCCTGCAGGGACGGTCCCTCCCAGGGAACAGGAAGCTACTGCTTGGAAGCTTTTCAAATGCAAACCAGCCCACGCAGAGCCCACAGGCCCCCTGCTGTACTGGGCTCTCACACGCCCCCAGGCCCGCCACCTCCTGCCCTAACCAGCCCGGTGCAGGTCTCAGACAGCAGGGACAGCCCCCGAGTTACTCAAAGTGGCCCATTCTCTCCCTGCTCGCCCTCCCTTGCCAAGTCCGGCTAAAACCACAGGAAAGGTTTTTTCTGCCCACACATCCTCCTCCCTCTGCCTACTGACCAGCCAGGGGCTTCCCGACAGTGGTCCGCCATGGCCTGCCCCTCCTCTGACAATCATCCCGATGTGTCGGCCTCGCCGTTCTGGATAACCCGCACTGAGGCACACCCTCCCCACCAAGCCCTTTCGCAGGCCGACCAGTGGCTTGGGTGTGGTGCCGAGACACCCCGTTGCCAGGGAGTGGGGCCACCTCCCTCTGTTCCCAACTGCCACCTGCCCCTGGGGGATCTGGGCAATCTCGACTCCCCGCTCTGGGTCTCAGAGGCTCAGATGGGATGGTGGCGGTGGAAACCCTGCGAGAACAGGTCCGCTAGGGGAACCTCCGTGCCGCCACCCCATTGCCTTTCCCTCAGTTTCTCTCGACACGTGCTCTTCACTGAGCCTCCATGACACGTCCCTAAGATGTGACGTTGCCCACGCCTGCAGCCTCAGCGCTGGGTTGGGCTTGAGCCACGTGAAGTTGCCCTTTGCGAATGTCAAAGATGGTCCAGATGGTCCAATTCCAGGCACTCCACACAAGGGATCCTGCCGTGGCGTGGTCAGGGTCGGGACACAGGGTACCAGCCACGAGAGCAGCTCAGGAAAGACGTGTCTAAACACACAGCGTGTGGCGTTTCTGGCTTCAACCCCAACTCGAGGGTCTGGGAACGCAGAGCCTTTTGGAACTGAGCGCCCCATGTGCTCCAGCAGGGAGAGGCGCACCTCACAGCCGCCTGGCCGCCCCGCTGCCCCGCCGCCCCACGAGGTCCACACCACCTCAGACACGTGAGCCATGATTCCCAGCCTCCATGGGCCCATCTGCAGGTCAGGGGACCTACGCGTTGGAAGGGGGAGAATCCACGGGGCAGCAGCCTCCCAGCCCTGTCCTGGGGCAGCCTCGACGGGGGACCACGACGGCCGCCAGCAGCAGACTTCACGGTCTCCCAGCCTGGAGGCTGCAAGTCTGAATCCTCAGAACCTGCACCCCTCTGAGGCTCCAGGGACTGTCCTTCCTGCCTCTTCCAGCTCGGAGGGCTCCAGGCGTCCGTGGGCTAATGTCACAACCGCACCGCCTGCGTCTGCCTCCATGGTCTTGCGGCCTCTCCTTTCCTGTGGCTGTGTCTCTTTCTCTTCTAAGGAAACCTGTCACCGCGTCTAGGGTCCACCAAGGTAATCCAGGATGCTCTCCTCTCGAAACCCTCACTCACTTCCCCCCAATAAGGCCTCCCTCATAGCTTTGCAGGGACTGGCTGCGGACGGTCTCCCACGGCCCCATTCAGCCCGGCGGGCGTCACGCAGGTGTTTGCTGCTGTCATTACTGCCGCCACCTGAGAGTCTGGCACGTGTGAGCCCGGCTCATGGCAGTGAGCAGCAAACGCCACGCAGGACCTACCCACAGGGTGGGGACAGAACAGTCAGCACGGCGGGGAGAGGGGGGTGTGCTGGGGACAGCTCCCAGGGAGTGTGACCTTTGAGGAAAGCTGGCGGGGGGGGAGCATCTGGAGACGCTGAGGTAGGTCCCAAGGCACCAGCCAGTTGCAGGGGGAGCAGGCAGGGCAGGTGGCCACATCCTGCAAAGGACACCGGCCACCAGGCCCGCAGGCCGCACACACCGTTCACATTTTCAAGCGAAGCGCAGAAATGCCGGGAGCTGGGGAGTCAGTAACCTCCGCCTGGGCTCAAGCAGGCCGCCTATGTTTCGGAAATGAGCTGGAAGCCATTTGAGAAATGCTAGGACAAACAGCATCCCCCCAACATCACTTCTGGCACCGAGCTGGGGAGCCCGGAGAGTCTCCAGTCACTACAGAACACAGTCCTGGAGAAGGAAATTCCTTGTCAGGAACATCTCAGGCTACACGGTTCTGCAGAACAAAATTCGGAGAAGTATTTTAACCCCAAGAATCTGCTGATGGCTGGGACCCTGGGGTCTGAGGCTGGCATGTGGACGGGAAGAGGGGGGCCCTTAGGAAGGGGGACCAACCTGTGTGGACCACCCACAGCAACACCCGCCAGTGACCCCTAATGAGACCCAGCCCCCAGCCGGGCACTGAGCTGTACACCAATGGTCAGCCCAAGAAGGGGGGAAACTGAGGGACAGGGTGTGAGGTCCTTTCAAGGTCACACAGCCAGAAAGGGTCAGGAAGACACGCCCACAGCTCCTGCCTCCCACACATCCCTTCAACAAACCTGAGGACTCCAGGAGGAAGCACCATGTCCGTGGAACCACCCAGAAGGTGTGGCCCAGCCCGGCTGGACAAGGGGTCCCCAGCCTGCCGCCTCCTCCCTCCAGGCACCGGGCAGGGGTAGGGGGCACTGGCAAGCAGGATGGGCTGAGGAGAGAGGCGCGGGCCAGCCCACGCTGTCTGGACATCTCCGTCTGAGCTCATGCCTGCGAACGGGCAGCACACTCCTCCCATTTCCAGGGAACTGGCCAGACGCCCTCGGTCCAGCCAGCCGGGCCCCAGAGGACACGAGAGGATTTAGGGCCGGGCGGGTGGTGCGTGCCACTACTCCAACAGATCTCAAGGAGGCTCCAAGCGCAGGTGAGAAGGCTCGGTGCCCCTCCACCCACCCACTCTGCTCAGGTGAGGAGACAGACGCTCCCCCGAGGACGCGGGGGGCAGGTGCTGGGACATGNAGCACAGCCTGGCCTCCCTGCCGCTTACCTCCGAGCCGCGGAGTCTGGTCAGCTCCTTCGGTGTACCTTGGGGACATCGCAGCCCCGAAAAGGGAAGGTCAGCACAGTCACCCCAGGACACCAAAGGGCGACCCAGCTCACTGGCCCTGAGGATGAACCAGCATGTGTCCCCATATAGGACAAGGCTCGAGGGGACAAAGGCGAGACCCCACAGGGGACAAGGGCAACCAGAGAGAAGATGCTTGGGGTACCAGGCTGGCGGGTGTGCTCAGAGGAGGCAGAAGGGGAGCTGAGAGGAGAGCAGGTCCTTAGCGTAGATGGGACCCAGGGTAGTGGGGAGGGGGTCAGGGTGCCCCGGGCAGGGGCACAGCCCAGACAAGGTGCATGACGGGAACCCAAAGGGTATTAGGTGGGCCCTGTCTCTGTCTCTCTATCCCCCTGTCTCTGTCTCCCTCTTCACCTCTGGCTCTATCTCTCAGTTTCACCCCATCTCTGTCCCTCTCCATCTGTCTCTGTCCTCCCCCCATTGCTCTCCCCACCCTGCGCCCCCTAACCTGGAGCCAGGGTCTTGATGGCCCCTCAGCTGTGCCTCTGAGCTGAGAACAAGGACCACCGTGGGTCCCGGGGGAAGGGCACAGGAAAGGGACAGCTTCGAGAGATCCCCAGCTGTTCCAGTAGAGATCCCTGGGACCCGTTCTCCCTCCCCTGGAGACCCTCCCCTGGAGACCATCCCCAGCAGGGCATGGGCCTGGGCTAGGACAGGGCTGTCGGCCTCTGGCGCCCTTAAAGCCCCTGGCAGCAAACACTCACATTAGCTTCTCCCCAGAGGACCCAGGGCTCTGCAACCCATCACCACAGTCCCCACGCCCACTCTGTGGCTTCAGAGCAGCCCCTCCCCAACGTACCGACAGCAGAAGTGCCAGAGGGAGGCCGGGGTCTCCCTCAGCCCACCTACACCCTCCCAGCCACCTGCTGTCTCCACCCGTGCATCTTCCTTCCCCCCCTTGCCAGTGCAGGACGGTGTCGTTGGGGACATCATTGGACACGACCCCTCAGAGCCTCCAGGGTGGGGGACTTACCAGGGTGTGGTCCAGGCCCTCCTGGTGGGAAGCCACGTGCAGAGTCCCTGATGGAGGAGGCAGGAAGCCCCTCCATGTGAGGCCCAGATGGGGGTCCTTTGCCTGCAGACACCTGTCCCGCCATTGCTGACGTCTGCCCACTGTGCAGGGCCCTGTAAATCTGAGGTGCGCTCCGTGGAGCCCCCTAGCAGGGAGGAGGGCAGGGCCCGCACCCGCCAACCAGCATCACCTCACCTACCCTGCACCAGGCCCGGCTTACTGCCCAGTCTGAGGCCTGAGGGTCAGGCCCAGGCCGGAGAGGGTGGCCCCTGGGCCGGAGCCCTGTGACCTGGGGCGATGCTTGCTGCCCCCGCCCCCCACCCCGGGCCCCACGGCCTGCCACTCCCGAGGCCCGCAGCCCTGTGTGCCGCCTCCCCCCAGGGCCGCCGCCGCCACCGAGCCAGCCAGGATGTTTGGGCTCTGGAGAACCTTCAGCAGTGTGCTTTTCTACCTGACCCTGGCCGTCGGCCTCGGAGGGCTGCTGGGCAACGGGCTGGTCCTCTGGCACCTTGGCTTGCACATCAGGAGGGGCCCCTTCTCCGTGTACGTCCTCCACCTGGCCGCCGCCGACTTCCTGTTCCTGGGCTGCCAGGTGGGCTTCTCCGTCGTGCAGGCCGCCCTGGGCTCCCGGGACAGCCTGTACTTCGCCATCTCCTTCGCGGGCTTCTCCGTGGGGCTCTGGCTGCTGGCGGCCTTCAGCGCCGAGCGCTGCCTCTCTCACATCTTCCCCGACTGCTGCCAGCGCCACCGGCCCCGGCACACGTCGGGCACCGTCTGCGGCCTCATCTGGGCCCTGACGCCGCCGGCCGTGCTACTGCCGGCCCACGCCTGCGGCCTGCTGCGGACCAGCGCCAGCCCGCTCACCTGCCTGCGGTACCACACGGCCAGCGTCACGTGGCTGCTGTCCCTGGTCTGCGTGGCCGGCGTGGCCGGCCTGGTCCTCTTCGTCTGGGTGGGCTGCTGCTCCCGGCGCCCGCGGCCCAGGTTCTGCGGCATTGCCCTGGGCTCCGTGCTTCTGCTGCCCTTCTGCGGCCTGCCCCTGGTCTTCTGCTGGGCTCTGCAGCCCTTCCTCAACTTGCTGCTGCCCGTCTTCCTCCCGGTGGCCACGCTCCTGGCCTGCGTCCACAGCAGCGCCAAGCCGCTCATCCACTTCGTGGCCGGCCGGCAGCCGGGCAAACGCCAGCCGCTGCGGGCCGTTCTCCAGAGGTCCCTGGGGGAGGAGGCCCCGCTGGAGGCCCGGGGGCTGGCCCTGCCCATGGGCCTCCTGTAGGGGCCAGCCCGGCCCGACCCTTCCCGGGTGACCACCAGCCCCAGCTCACCGGCCCCGGGGACCCAAGGGCTGAGGACGGAGCCTCCGCCGTGGTCCTGACCCCTGCAGCACTCGGAGCCTGAGGAGGTCAGGGAGGCCTGGGGGTGGGGAAGGAGGAAGGGGCGGCGAGCACCCACAGGCCCCAGGCAGAGCCCACCTCCCAGCTCCTGCCTCCGCCCCACCCTGCGCCAGCTCAGGCCACAGGCACCGAGGCGCATCAGGGGGTTGGACCGATGGGAGCCCAGGCTCTGTCTGTGCTGGGGATGTCCTTGTGCGAAGGCCACTAGGGCCGTGCTGTTGACTCTTCTCTGCGAGAGGGTCGTGGAACCAGCCTCGCCCCAGGCCCCCGCAGCAGTTCCTCGCCAGTCGCCAGATGGTGCTGCGTCCCCACCAAACGTGCCCGAAGCGCACTTGGGGAGTGGGCTCACTGCAGGGGGGGTGCAGCTCGAGGGGGGGCCCTGCCCTTCCGGCCCCACCCCTGACCGAGGGTCCCGGACACCTCACCTCCTGCAGGGTGCCCTGGCCCCGAGCCCCCATCTTTATCCTCCCCACCTCCCCAGAATCCTGTGCTCTTCCACCCATTGCCCCACCCCTGCCTGCTCCCTGCAGACACTGCCCTGCCCTGCCCATTTGCCCTGGGGCTTTCCTCCTGGAGGAAGTGAGAGAGAGACAGGGAGGGACAGGGAGGGACAGGGAGGGACACGAAGCCGTGCTTCTTAGCTTTCAAAGCGCAAATCATTTTATGTATTTTCTGATGATTAAAAGAAATATATAGTTTATGGTCATTGTCAAAACATGCAAGCTCTACAGGAAATATTGAACAGATAAATCACTGAAACTCTTTGGAGCCAGAGGGAGACATTTGGGTGTGAACCCTTTGGCTCCATCTGTGTCTCCAGCAGAGACCCACAGAAATGCTGGCTGTTACCAGGAGGAGGACACCGCACGCACCCGAATTCTGTACCTGTCACAACAAAGCCTTTTACAAGCGCACAGGTTTGTTTTAGAAAATTGTCAATTTTTTTTCCGCCAGAAAGGTACTGTGTTGCTCACTATGGGAACTTCGGAGGACACTAAGCAGTGGAAAGAAGGGTCACCTGCCACCACCCACAACCCAGAGACACCTGCTTGCGCAGGTTTTCTGTGCCTCCGGGGAAGAAGGGGCTCTGACCCCACCAGCGCCCCCCACCCCTGCCGTCTCCCCAGACGATGAGCCCTCTGATGAAGCAGGTGTGGCAAGAGCTGTCAGTCTGATGTGATGTGGGGCCAGGAGCAAAGGGCCAAGAAAGAACTCTTAGGACAACGTTGGTGCAAAAAGGTGGTTTTACGGAATCACAGGACCCGTGGGCAGGAAGGGCGGCACTGGAGTTGGGAGGGCTGGCGATCTTATACTTTCAAGTTGGGACGGGCAGAGATAAAGACATTTCCCAAAGGATTGTCCCGTGTTCAAGAAGACCCAGGGGATCCTGGAGGTCCCGCTATTGTCATGCTAAGATGCTTTTTGCCTCTAGCAAAGCATTAACGTGAGGCGGTGAGGCCGCTGGGAGTTCCCGGAGGAAGGTCACTCTGCCTGTCTCCCCCCTTTGTCAATGGGCTGCAGGTTGTAAGGACACTGAATTTTATCTACATTTCTTTTGTCTTTGTTCTCCTCGTGCAGTCTGAAGGCTGTCCGGTGGCTCGGGGAGGGTGGGTGAAGCGCCCTGAGCCCTGGGAGCTTGGGCAGGCTGCTTTGGAGGTGGGATGGGGTGGGGTGCAGAGGGGCTGTCCATCTTTGTGACGTTTCTTGCCGGACCCCAAAGAGGGGTGTGGCCTCCTTCTTGGAAGGGCTAGGAATGGGATGAGGGTTAGGGGAGCAGTTTCAGGCTTGGGGTGCCCCAGGATCAGCCCCAACCTCCCAGCCTAGGGAATAGCTGTGGGGCCCTCCATCTCTACACCGGCAGAGAGAGGTGGGGACAGGCAGGGACAGGCAGCTAGCGGTGTCTGGGGCTCATGATAAACAGCCCGGTCTAGACAGATGGGGAGCACGGGGACCTCTGGCCAGGAACCCGCTGCTGCATTGTGGGGACACCAGCCTGAGCCCAAACAAGCCCATGAGCGTCCTTGGTCCTGCAGGGACAGGGCTGCCACTGCACTGGGCTCCCATCCTGCTGGCACTTCTCTAGCTGGGTGACCTCCAGCAAGTCACCTGACAGCCCAGAGCCCCAGTCTGCATAGGGGGCGGAGCAATGGCTCCTTCCAGATCTGATCCAGGGCAACAAAGGCCAGCCAGCTTGTCCTGGGGAGAGGCGACCCCAGGTACTGTCTGCCTGTCCTGACCTTCAGGGCCAACTGCATCGCCTCCCATATCCAGCAGAGCTCCAGATGGCCCCAGCCAGCCCTGACCTCAGTACCCCACCACGCCATGCCGCTCTTGGCATGTCTGACCAGCCGTCAGTGGGCATCATGGTCTCTGGCGTGCACCTGCCCTGGCTGACCACTCAAGGTGACCACCTGGCCCACAGAGGCCTCCCACCTCCACGTCAGTACCTCGTGTCCTGCATCCTTAGTCGCTCACCCGTCCTTGTCCACGCAGCTGCTAGAGGTTGAGCTCCAGAGGGCAGGGAACAGGTGACTTTATCCACTGCTGTCTCCCCTGTGCTGGGGGCTCAGACAGACAGAAGGAGGGGCTCCAGGAGCATTTGTTGAACAATAGACAGGTAGAAGGGTGAATGATAGGGTCAAAGAATCAATGATATGGATGAAGTGGATTACAACTGAATGGAATCAGACCTGGCTCATCCTGGGTTCTAGATCATTCCCAGCCAGCCTAAGTACTGACCACTGACCTGAACCCTGAGCTGGATGTTGGTTACAGGAGGGCCCAGGCTGCTCCCTGCAGAGTCCTGCTACCCCAGCCCCTCAGCCCCCCTCAGCCCCCCTCAGCCACATTCTCCCCTTCCAGCCAACAGACATCATTAGAGCCAACTCCAGGGGGGCATTGGACAGGAGACCAAGGCATGGATGCACAGTGGTGTGGCCCCTAGTCCCACGGAGTCTGGGGTCTGGAGAAGGGACAGACACATACACTGTTCAAAGATAGCACATGAGTGAGTGTGTGCACTTAAATGTGCAGAGGGTTAGAGAGGTGCCCCAGTTTGCCCTTGACAATCCCAGTTCACCCACATTGCCTTCGTGCCATTGGAGTTCTCCTTTTGGACTCCCAAATGTCCCCATGTGGAAGCCAAATCACCCGGTTTCCCTAGTGTGAGGGAAGCATGGAGGAGGGCCACATATCCCCCACTCAGAAAGCAGGTGGGCTTCCAGGAGGAGGGGGTATCTGCCTGAGCCTCACAAAGGTAGTGTGGGGTTAGGAGGAAAGGGCTGCAGTGGGTGGGGGGAAGGGGGTGGTCTGAAACACGCACCTTCTGTGAAGAAGAGAAAGATGGGGACCTCCATGGGAAGCTGCTGGCAGCTGGGGAGCAGGCATGTACCAGGCAGGGGACAGAGGGCGCCCCAGGGAAAGTGGGCACAGGCGCACAACTGGCCTTCCATCCAAGTCTGCCTTTCCTGTGGTTCATCTCGAATTACATGTGTCTGGTCTGAAGCTCTGTGGTTTGGTTTGGTTTTCCCAAGTGGATATCCAGTCATTTCAGCCACATTTGTTGAAAAGATTTCCCTTTTCTCGTTGAATCCCGTTGGCACCATTAGTGTAAATCAATTGATCTTACAGGGCGGGTCTATCTCTGGACTCTTGTTTCCCTGCTCTACTTGCCTGTCCTTCTGCCAACACCACCGTGTCCGTTACTGTGGCGCGATCGTACGTCATAAAATCACGTGGTCCAAGTCCTACAGTGCTCTGTTTCTTCCTTGCGATTTGTACTTCTGCATAAATTTTAGAATCAGCCTGACAATGTCTTCAAAAGGCTACCGATTTTATTCAAAATTTTACTCAATTTTATTGAGATTGCATTAAATCTATTCAATTATTCTCTAAAATTCATGGAGAATGGGCATCTCAACAATAGGGAGTTTTCCAATTCACATGCATGGTTTACCCCACACACCATTTATTTCAGTGTTCGGTACTGGCCAGCTCTCCTTCATCTGGGTGCCCTGCACGTGTTTTGTAACCCTATTCCTAGGTGCCTGAGGGTTTCGTGGTGCTCTGTGGGATAACTCTGGATTTCATTTTCCAATTGTTCCTTGACAGTTTATCGTTTTTTTAAACATTGATCTTGATTCGCTATATGATCTAGCAGCTATCCGGCCAAATTGCTAAATTCAATTAGTTCTGATTAGCTCTAGTTGTCTCTGAAGGTGACAGGATTTCCTACGTACACGATCACCCATTTGCAAATGGAGGTAGTCTTTCCACTTCCTCTGTTTGGGCCGAGACCTGCCACACCACGTTGAGGAGAAATGGTCGTACCCCAATCTTAGAGGGAAGGTGTTCATTATTTCACCATTAAATACGATGTCATCTGTAGGCCTTTTGTTTATGCCCTCTGTCATATTGATGTCATTCCCATCTATTCCTGGTTTCCTGGGAGCTTGGGTTGTTATGAATCATGCACGGGTATTGAAGTTCATCAAATGCTTTTCTTCATATATGAAGACAACAGTATAGGGGTGCCCGGGTGGCCCAGTTAAGCATCCGATTCTTGATTTCAGCTCAGGTCATGATCTCGGGGTCGTGAGATCGAGCCCCACGTTGGGCTCTGCGTTGGCCGTGGAGCCTGCTTGAGATTCTCTCCCTCTTCCTCAACCTCTACCCACTCTTCCTCTAAAAAAACCCAAAAAAACAAGAAAGAAACCTGCTGTGTGAAGACAATGCTACGGTTTTCTCCTTTAGTCCGTTGACGTGGTGAATTACACGGTTCATTTTCCAAGGCTGACTCCTTGGATAAACCCCACCGGACCATGGGGTGCGGTGCTCTTTACGTATCAATGGACTTGGTCGGCCAATATTTTGATAAGGGAATCTGCATTTCCGTTCCTGAGGGATGTTCTCTCACTCCGTTCGGGATAATGTCCTTGTCAGGCTGGGGCCGCAGGCTTGGCCCCTCCTGCTCCCTTCTCGCTAAGCGTGTGGCTGAGGCCAGTATTACTTCGCGGGCGGAGCCATCGGGTCTAGACTTCTTGTGAATGGGGTTTAAAACACACTTTCAGTTTCTTAAGCAGATACACGGCTACTCAGGTTCCCTTTCTCTTTTTCCCTTAGCTTCAGAAAGTCTGATTTTTCAAGGAATGCTTCCATTCCAGCCAACAGGCAGTAGGCTAAAACTGTATACGACTCGCCTCATTCCCGTGACCGCGGGTCATATCCGCGCACGATCTCTTTTGTGCCTCCTGGGAGTAATCTGTGTTTTCTCTCGACCATTCTTGTTCGGTTTGAGCCATACTCTTAATCCTTTCAAGAGAACCAGCTTTTCCTTTGGTTGTTTTTCTCTGTGGGTCATCCGTGGCCTCTCCCGTGGCTCCTGCTTGTCTTCATTATGTCGTTCCTTCCGCTCCCTGGGGCTTTAATTCTCTCCACTTCTTCTAGGTTCTTGAGTTAAGTAGCTTCAGTCATTTCTTCTGGATCTTTCCTGCATCTAGAAATGTGCGTGAAAGCAACAGTTTCCCCTTCAGGCACTGCCCCACCTGCTTCCTGTGGGTCCCGAGTCCCGTTCATTATCTTTCGATTCAAAATATTTCCTCATTTCCTTTGTGATTCCTTTTAAACGTGTATCACTGGATTTCCAAACATTTAGGGAATTTCTATTTATCTCTTTGTTTTGTTGTTGGTTTCTAATACAATTCCTCTGTGGTCTGAAAATATACCGTCTGTCCTTCAATTCTTTCGGGTTCATTGAGACGGCTGTGTGGCCTGGCCTGTGGTCACCGGACCCGGTTTTGCGTGCACGTGGAAAGACTGTGCACTTGTCCTTGTTGGATGCAGTTGTCCAAATTCTTCAACAAGCTTGATTTTTTAAATAATGCTCAGTTTTCCTACCTCGGTACTGAGTGGTTTCATCTGTTTGTCATATCAATTACTGAGGGAAGAGTGCTAAGATCTCCAGCTGGGAGCATAGAATTTTTCCTTTTCTTTCCACCAGGTTTTGCTTGTAATACTTCGAAACTGCGTCATTAGACCCACACCTGTTTAGAATTACTACGTGCTTCTGACGAACTGACCACTTTCTCATGTGAGGATCTTAAAATATGTCCAGAGATTATTATCTACCCTGCCCATGGGAGCGTGGAGGCTCGTTTCCCTGCCCAGAGGGAGGCACCGCTCGTCCCTTGGAAGAATGAATAGGCTGAAGCAGACAAGATCATGTGCGGTGCAGGCCCAGGTCACAGAAGGCACTGTGGCTCTCTCCCCGCTCTCTCAGATCACTCTCGCTGGGGGAGGTCATCCTCCAGGTCACGCAGCCCATAAAGATGCCCACGTGGCCAGGAACTAAGGCCTCCTACCAACAGCCAGCTAAGACCTAGCGGCCAAGGGAACACGCCATCTTGCAAGGGGATGCTCCGGCTCCAGCCGAAACGTCAGGTGACCACAGACCTGGTCCACGGCTTGACGGCAGCCACGTGACAGACCCTGCGCCAGAGCCCCCCACAGAAGTCCCTCCCAAATTCCTGACCTACAGAAGCTGCAAGATGATTAAAGTTTGTTGTTTTAAGATGCTAAATTTTGGGGTAATTTGTTATGAAGCAATCGACTCCTCGTGCAATCATGATGAAAACGCTCCTCTCGATCTCTGGCAAAATGCCCAAAGTCTGCTCAGCTTGAAATTAACGTAGCTGCCCTGGCTGTCTCGTGATTCTTCTCTTCCAATGAACCTGCACCTTTGTATTTGCAGTGTGTCTCTTATAAACAGCGTATTGTTGGGTAGTATTTTCTTCATCCAACGTGGAAATCTCTGCTTTTTAATCAGAGAGTGTAGTCCCTTTACATTTAACATACTGATACGGTTGAGTGCAGGGCTCCCATCTCGTCATGTGGTTCCTATTTATTACTCATGTTCATTGTCCCACTGTTCATCCTTTCTTGCCTTCTTTTGAATAAGAAAAAAAAATGTTTGGTGTCCCATTTTATCTTTTCCATTGGCTTTTTGGTTTTTTCTGGCAGGTTTCTCCAGACTATGACATGCTCCCCTTAACTTACCACAGTGAATAGTTGAGCACTTCACCCGCGAAGTAAGGACCCTGCAGCAACGGTCAAGGCCACCTGCCCTTCTCTGCCCTTTGGGCTATTACTATATATTTTATTTCTACATATGTAATAAACCCCAGTCTACATTTTTATTGCTCTTGCTTTAAATGGTCTGTAGAATTCTAAATAAATTAAGAAGAAAATGTCCATGTATCGTCACCGCATATTAATCATCCCCAGTCTTCTCTATTTCTACTTTCGTCTGCATTCGTCTTCAGCCTGAAAAACTTCCTTTCATACTTCATGTCTAAAGACCACAATTTCTCCCAGCTTTTGTCTTTCTGTCTGAAAACATCTTTACTTTCCTTTTGTCTTCTAGGATATTGAATATAAATCCTAGATTAACAAGGGTTTTTTTTTTTTCTCTTTCTCTCTCTCAGCATTTAAAAAATGCCATTGCATGGCATTTGACTCCCATAATTTCAGAAGATAAGTCAGATTTAATTATTATCATTGGTTCCCTCAATACAGTATGTCTTTTCTCTCTGGGTGTTTTTGAAATTTTTACTCTGCATTTCTGCAGCTTGACCTCAAAATGCTTAGATGGGGTGTTTTTGTATTTGTTCTATTTGGGATTCACTGAGCTTCCCAGATAATGCCTCCCCAACGATGTCTACACCCTTTGTAATGTAGGTACTCCTCATGGGAGCATAGATGACCAGCATAGACTTTGTTTAATCATACAACTATATGCTGCCTATAAAAGACACACTTTAGATTCAAAGGCACAAATAGGTTGAACACAAAATGATTTTTCATGTGAACGATAATGCAAAGAGAGCTTGAGTGGCTAAGCTAACACCAGACAAAATCAACTTTAAGAAAAAATTGTTACTAGAGACAAACAAGGACCTTTCTTTGGTGATGAAAGGATCAGTCCATCAAAAAGACACGACAACTGTAAACACGTGCTTGTGGCGTGCTGAGCAATGCCACCTAAAAGACATTGAGATCCTAATCCATGCAACCTGTGGATGTCACCTTACATGGTAAAAGGGATTTTGCAGGTGCAATTAAATTAAGGATCTTGGGATGGGGGTGGGTGTTCCCTTACATTATCTGGGGGTCCCAATGTAATAAGGACCAGGGTCCTTATAAAAGAAAGGCAGGAGGACTGGAAAAAGGGGGGAGTGGGAAGAAGATGGTGGAAGCAGAGTCGGAGAGAGAAAACATACCAAAAGCTGTGTGGATGAGACGGCCGCCTTCTCACCATCCTCCCACGGTGGAGAAAGATCAATCATCTCCCGGTGGCTCTTCTCACAACAGTACTGACCCCATCACAAGAGCCCCACATTCACAACCTAACCGCATCCCAGAAGCCCACCTCCGAATGCTGCCACAGCAGGGGTTAGGGCTTCACCATATGCATTCAGTCCATAGCAGCTGGTTATGGTCAGAAGGAAGGAAAGGGGAGGGATCCAGGCCTATGACCTAAGGGCAAATTGGCAGGACTTCGCCATAGAACAAGTAGGCTGGAGAGCTGGCTTCCTCCTTCCACAGGTGCCTGTATGTGAGCATACTCCCCCTCCCAGAGAAGGGGTCCCCAGGGGTTGCCATCACTCCTCCCAGCATGCACCTCTGTGTCTTTGGATGCTGAGTCTGCCCCATTCAGCTCTACGCACCTTGCAGAGTGCAGGCCTGACCCCAGGCAGGAGCTGAGGGTTTGCAGCGTTACTGCAGGTGTCGGACCTAAGGAAAAGCTGCTCTCAGGTCCAGGGAGGCCCGCTGCCCAGACCCATCCTCCATCTGTGCCCTTGTGCAGGCTCCTGGCATCCCACCCACCAGCTGACCTTTGCCAGCCAGAGCTTCCTGGGGACCTGTCTGTCTACATTGGATCACCCTCCAGCAACCTCAGGCACCAGGCAAAGGGTTTGAAAAGGGACCCAGCTCCTCCACATTCACTGTTTGGAGTTGCTAACAAGAACATGTCACACCCTGGAGACCACCCAGCATCTCTCCTGGGCAACAGGGACCCTGCTGGGCCCAAGGGCTCAACCAACACAGCACAGGACCAGAGGTCAGCAACTGGTAGCCTGCAAGCCTGCAGATGGGTAGCTTTTTTGGCATTCACAGGGATTAAGTGTTTTAATTAGTTGTCAGCACTTAACAATTGGGGAATTTCACATCAAAATCCAGATTTCTGGCCTCTCTTGATGGTCAGAGACTGGCAAACCTCACCTGCATTTCCAGCTGGCCACGAAGGTAGGGCTGGGAGGGACTGGCTTTACACAGGTGCACCTCACTCCCCCAGAGACCCCCTTCCTTGATGTCACCCTGAGCCCTGACCACTCCTCACTGATTGAAGAGGAAAGTGAATGGGTCTTTTTGCTCCCATCTTTTTGGTGAAAAGTGGGGAGACACAGACACAGAAACCCCCAAGAAAAAATAGGAGTGGGCTCATTTCTTTGTGGTTGTGAACATTTCTTCATGTTGAATGAGCAACAAAAAGTACGTGGCACTAAATTCCCCTCCAAGGATAAAAATTCACCGCACTGGACCCCTTTGCTGTACAGATGGAGACACTGAGGCCCAGACAAAGAGTGCCCAGTCTCAGGTCACGCAGCCGGGCAGCAGCAGAGCCAGGCCCCCTCCCACAGATGTGTGAGCACAACTGTGATGCTGCAAGCCACACACCCTGGGGGCTCTGAAGAGGACCCTCCCCGTCTCAACCCTGCAGGGCCCATTAGAGATGACCTGCCTGCCTTGCAGACAGTGTGTGGGCCTTCCAGCAAGGGGGGGCAGCAAGTGGCCTGTGGCCTGGCTAACGGCCAGCAGGAAGCAGGGAGGCCACTGCAGAGACACCGATTAAGGACATTTGGTGGTTTCCCGTGGGGAGCCAGACCTTGTCTTGCCAGAGAAAGACCTGGGAGCCCCAAGCAGACAGATGGAGAGGAACCCCTGCAGCCAGCAAGACCAGCCTGGCCAAGCTTCCTCCTCATTAGTGTCTCTTTAGGATGCCACTCAGCATCTGTGCCCAGAGAGAAGTCCAACCCCGTCATAGGACAACCTTTCTGGAACAGATTTGAGGGTGGGGTTATTCCCTGTTCTAAAATATTGCCTCCACTGACCCTCGTGGGGTCTGAAGTTCCACCATTAGCATCATATTTGGGGGTAAAGTGGGATAAACTGATAGCAGAATGGAGATTGGCTCCCAGGGCTGGGCTAGTACCAGGCCTGGTCAGAAACCATAAGGCAGGAAGAACAGATTTTCAAGGTTAAATATGGCCCCAGCTGCCATGCTAAGAGGGAGTGGGGGACCCACAAGGCCTCCAGGAGACCCTAGGGTTAGTGATGCCACCTTGCACCAGGGGCCTGACACGGCACCCTTTCTGTTTCTCCGTTACATCATCACCGTCACCATCACCACCATCACCACCATCACCACCGTCACCATCATCACCATCACCACCATCCATCACCATCACCACCATCACACCATCACCATCACCACCATCGCCACCATCGTCATACATCATCATCGTCACCATCACCATCACCACCATCACCACCGTCATCATCACCATCACCATCACCACCATCACCACTCGTCACCATCGTCATACATTGTCACCATCATCCCCACCACCATCGTCACCATCATTGTCATCACTATCATCATCACAATTACCACCATCACCATCTTCTTCACCATCACTCCTCCTCCTCCTCAAGGCATCCCCAACTCCCTGACAAGGACAAAGGAAAGAAGGAGGAAGAGAATCATCCCACACCTCCAAGCTCCACATCTCAGCTCATGACCTGCCCTACATCACCTCTGTGTGCCTTGGCTCCCCCCAACCCGGTGCACACACATCGTCTCCTCCATTGGGCCAGTCTCTGAGCCCAATGATTTGACCTCAGCCATCTCTAAATCCTGACCTGACGTCAGCCTGCTCAGCAGAGACACTCAGTTGTTTGCAGGTGCAGGTGAGCACGGGCACCAGGAGCCATGTTCTAGTTTGATAGTCCCTGTCTCAGGCAAAGGCCTGTTAGGTGCTCAGTAAACACTAACAGAAGGGGCGGAGAGTGGGGAAAGGGAGGGGAGAGCAGAAGAGAAGGGAGAAGAGGGAAGGGGGGGAAAGAGGGAAGGAAGGACATGGAGCAGGAGAGGGAAGGAGGGATAGCTGAAGAATAGATCCCATTTTCCCTCTTGGCTGAGACTCACAAATACCCTGGGAAATGAAAGCTCTCCAAGCTACACACAGCTTAGGAGCCACTCCCACACCCTACGGTTCTATGAAGTTCCCTTCCTCAGAAAGGACAAAACGTCTGCCCTTTGTAGTAAAAGGAAACGGAAATGAAAGCACATCACCTTGCCCTTCCTGTTTTTCAGACTGGCCGTTTCCCTCTGTCCCTCTGTAAACTGATGTACATCAGGGCAAGGCCACTTGAACTCTCCTCCAAAGACTCCCGGCTCCCGGGTCCACATCACCCCAAGGCATGGGTCCCAGAGAAGGCCTTGGACATCCACAGAATTCTGATGGCCGCAGGGAGATTGAGCGGGCATGCACCTGGCCCGGTCAGCTGTGCTCCAGCCCGAGGAGCAGCGGTTCAAACCCCTGCCCCTCACACCTGCTTGGGGTGCCCCCCTCTCTTGGTGGGAGAGGACCATCAGATGGCCCCAGGCCCCACATTGTCATCAGGACATCTGGAAGGTTCTAGCTGGCTCCCCCCAGCCTCTGTTTGGCACACAGTCAGGCCTTCGGTCCTGAGATCTACGAGGAGCTCTCAGGAGCAAGCGCTGGGAGCCCCTGACTCCTGCTGATGTGTGCAGAGTATCCCAGAATGCCAAGAGCCCCCAAGATGGACGAAACAGATGTGACCGTGATGGATACACCCACAGGCGAGCATCTCTGAAGCGAGGACAGGGCTGCTTGGTGTCTATTTGGGAGTCGAGACATCATGGGCCTGGGCAGGGGGGTGGTCAACCTTCGCGTCTCAGGGTTGGGTGTGGGGTGCTCACCCCTGCTCCTGGCATTCCAAGCCATCACGATGTCAGGGTTGCCCCAGGGGTCCTGCAAATCAGCCTGGGGAATCCTGCAGCCCATGGGCCACCTGGGCCAGCAGAGCTGAGTGTGTTACAGAGAGGCTGGCACCGGGAGGCAGAGACACCCACAGCCAAGGCCCAGATCTGGCATTGCTGACATTCCCGACGAAGGCTGTCTGCCCCACGGCCCCCTTCCCCACTTCCCACGAGGAGTCACCTGTATGTTGGGGACCTGCAGCTCTCCCACCCGACGTCCCAAAAGAGACTTGCCAACTGTTGCTCGTGCAATGCTCAGGCCTTCTCTTGGGCACGCCGGGCGGGTGAGGGGTGGGCAGAGCAGGGCTGGGTTGCCACGGACCGGCTGGGCAGGGGAGGCTGGACTGGGCCAGGAGGAGCTGGACCAGCCTGGGCTGGGCTGGCTGTGGCGCTGGGAAGAAGCCGGACGCCCGAGGGGATGGGGAGTTACACTAGAGTGCAGGAAGACTCTCCGGTGCCCCTGCCCCCGCTGTGTGACCCAGGCAGTCACCCACCCTCTCTGTGCCTCAGGCTCTGGCTCACCTGTTCCTGGAGGGCGAGGCGCTGGGAGGTCATGTGAGCGCCTGTCAGGAGGGTCTTCTGGGTGTTTCCTGCGTCATCCCAGAGCAAACTTGCCGAAGAGAAGGCGGGGCTGCGGGGGGGGGGGTGTTAGGTAACACCCCAGCGTGTCCCTCACACTCCTCAGAAGGACGCTGCCAGGGCTGGAACTAGATCTGCCTGGCGGCCAGGAGGCGGCTTCTGCAGCCGGTCCTGCTGGCGGCTGGGGCTGGAGGCGACGGGAGCAGCTGTGAGTCCAGCTCCAAAGCAGCCCTCCTCCACAAGCCCTGGGAGCTGAGGTCCCTGCAGTGACCCCCTGACCCTGCCCGTAGCCCCCTCCCCGGCCACCAGTCAGACACTCCCTGCACGCCTGGGCCAGCTCAGGAGCTGAGGGACCCCCGCCAAGAGGAGCCCCATCTAGGGGCCCCGGGGGCCACGGCACCAGAGAGCATTCTGCAGCCTGGCACAGCCCGGCTAGCCAGCAGTGGAGCCAAGGAGACCGGGGAGCACCAGTCTGGAGCGGGGAGCGAGCCGGAGCCCACATGCCCTGCTGCACGGTGAGTGCCACCCCGGAGGGGGCTGTGGGGGCCCACGGGGAAGGGCCTTATGGCAGGCGGGGGGGGGGCACTGTGGACGCTAGACTTGGGGATCTGGAACCGTGTGGGGAGGGGGCCTGTGAGCAGCAGGTGGCGGGAGCGCCCGGTGCTCTGTCGACTTCCTCCGAGTTCCTGGGGGCTGCACACCCGCCAGGCTGGTGCAAGCGCTGCCCGTGGCCCCCAGCAGCGCCCAGCCCGGCGGAGACCTGCGGGTGGCACGAGGGGCAGCGGGGCTGGCGGCCGTGCAGTGCTGCATTGCGCCCACAGTCCGGGGCGCTCGCTCGGGCCAGCGCCACCTCCAGGGCGCCCCGGCCGGCCGGCCCCCTCCCGGCTGGGAAGCCCGGAGGGATGGGAGCTTGGCAACTTGTAAGCTGCGGCAAGCGCCCCCTTCGCGGTCACTTGGGAAGCACGCTCTCCCCTCCTCAGTGCCCAACTTTCCGCCTTTTTTTTTTTACCCTCAACAGTTTCTTTTTAAAAAAACAGACATGGGGCACCTGGGTGGCTCAGTCGTTAAGCGTCTGCCTTCGTCTCAGGGCGTGATCCCAGTGTTCTGGGATCGAGCCCTGCGTCAGGCTTCTCCTCTGGGAGCCTGCTTCTTCCTCTCCCACTCCCCCTGCTTGTGTTCCCTCTCTCGCTGGCTCTCTCTCTGTCAAATAAATAAATAAAATCTAAAAAAAAAGAGCTCTTGAAAAGAGCATGGGCAGAATGGAGGACAAGGCTGGGCACGCTCTGGGTGATGAGGGGGAGTCCTCTGGACCTGGGAGCACATCGTGGGGTCCGCAGCCCCAGCTCCCCTGGTCCCTGAGGCCAGCAGGGCGTTCGTGAAGAGCTGAACCCCAGGAACACGGTGCTGGGCTCCGCAAGCCCTTGCCCTGGAGGAAGCCTGGCCTCAGGCCTGAGATCTTCGGGGGAGCCGCCCCTCGGCCTGAGGTCCAGGCCCCCCTGGCGTCATGGGGGGACAGTGTTACCCGAAGGCTCCTGTGTGGGTGGCTGTGGGTCACACGCAGATGCTCAGAAACAGCAGGTGCAAACCCAGCTCCATCCCGGCCCCGTCTCTGGGTGAGCCCCTTGCTTTTCCGAAGGCCAGCCCCTATCACTGACAGCTGCGTAGACGTGCTGGTGCTGGTCTGGGCTCGCCAGCCGCCCGGGAAGCCGGCGCGGGCCTCCGACGTGGCCTCCACTGCGCGCTCCCCTGTGTTTATGTCACGAGAGGAGGCTGCAGCCTGACGCGCTGTTGCAGAACCGGGAGGGGAAAGCCCGGTTAGCGCCCACGGGGGCAGGAGTGGCCCGCTCAGGACCCTCGGCAGACCCTCGGGGAGAGGCTTTGGGCTGCAGCTCTGGGTTCTGCGGTGAGGAGCCCCTTAGACTGGGCTGGGACAGCACTGAGTTCCCGTGGGGCCCGGGCCCCAATCTGGCTTCTTCCCTGCTGCGTGTCCTCGGCCGCTGCCCGCACCCTCTCTCTGCCTTGCTTTCCCGGTCTGTGAAATGGGGGCAGGGGTGTTAATACTGGTGCCCTCTTGGCCATCCTCGTGAGAAGTAAATGAGCCCCTGCGGTGGGGGCGGGTGTGTGTGTGTGGCACATCCTGACACGAGCCTTCCTGTGTGTCGGTTGTTGTCACCGGATGTTCAACTAAACAATCATTAGCTTGGATGCGTGTCTCCTACTCATCTCTGCGGGAAAACACATTGTCTCTCAGCGGGTTATGGGGCAAGACAGGCTTACGGGGGTGAGACTCAGTGCAGGCCGCAAGCTTAAAGCCCCCGTTCTCAGTGAAATGCCCCCGACACGGGAGGCTCTCTGTAGGTGTCCCGTGTCTCTCTGGGCCTTGACCCCACGACCCCGCTCTGCAGCCGGCAGCCCAGGCGGGTAAGGTCCCTCCACCAGGAGGCCAGCAGGGGAGCCACCCAGACTTTCCCATAGGAGCTTCCTGGCCTCCCCAAAAAGGGGAGGTCAGGTCCACTCAGCATCCCCGTCCTCTGAAGGAGGCTTAGGCTGGGCGGTCTCTGGTCACCCCCAGGAGATGCTGTGTGCGGGTCGAGGGCCCGACCCCACCTGCAGCCCCTCAGGGGACGCGGCTCCCAGTTCCTTGACATTCCCACTGCCTCTGGCTGGCCCCTCGCCCTGGCCACCTGGTGGAGGAGGTGACAAGATGAACACTAAGTAGCAACCTCACATCCTCAAGCTCTCCTGCCCCCCCCACTCTCACCCCCACCCCCCCTCCCAGCCAGGGAAGGAGGAGAGTGGCCCAGGATGCCGGGCGCTGTGCCCAAGACCAGGCTGAGGCCCAGGCTGCAGGCGCTGGTCCTGGGCCCCTCCCCAGAGGCTGGCCTTTCCCTGCCTCTTCTCTGCAGGGAACCCATGGAAATGGGAGCGTTGGGGGGCCTGGGAGCTGGCAGGAGCCAGAGAAGGAGGTGAAGGTACTAGATAGTTTGGGGGTGCCGTTGGGACGGTGTGAGCGATGAGAGGGGGCCTGGACAGCCTCCTGGCTGGGCTCCTGCCTCCCTTCCCAAGGAGCCCCCATGGGCCGCCAGGGTCCCACACGGGCCCTGTTGCCCAGACCTCCCACCACAGCCTCCTGCCTCTCCTGCCTCCTGCCTCCCGATTGCCCCCGGGGTGGGCTCTGGCGGGGCTGCCTCTTCCTCTCCCTCGCCTGGGTGAGGCTGGGACAGGCGAGGACGCCCAGACCCTGCCAGCCAGAGGAGCCGCTCGCTGTCCAGCACCAGGGCAACCCGGGATATGTCCCAGGGACCTTCTGGGCCTTGGTTTCCAGCTGGCGAGTTTCACATCTCCGCTGGCTGACTGAGTCAGAAGCCAGCATCTTCCAGATGGCCTCCCCGGCTGGCCCATCCATCCCTGTCACACACACGCCCGTCTTCCAGACCCCTGCCCTCCCCGGAGCCCTGGGTCCCTCCCAGGCCTGTCTGGGCCCTGAGGCCTGGCTCAGCAAGAGAGTGGCTCACCCGGCTAGGGAAGGAGCCCCCCGCCTCACAACAGAACCACCTGAGACCGGCCCTTTCGCTCAGTCAGGCTTGCTGGGTGCATTAACAGCGAGGTCCCACCAGACCCCACGTGGGACCCACGCCCCTTCTCTGACCAGCCGTTCCTCTGTCTATCCAGCCATGAATGTGGCCACCAAACACTTACGGGCCCTGTTCCCGTGTAACATCCTTTGGGGCCAGGAGATGCAGGGAAGAGCTACACGGGGCCCCCGGGGAAAGGCTCAGAGCAGGTGGGTAACAGCGGTGGGGTGTGTTGGGCTCCACTGCCCCAGCCAGGCCCATGGCCAGCAGGTGCAGGCCGCTGTCATGATCACGGTTCCTGAGTGCACTGTCCCATTCCGGGGACCCCTCCTCCACCCCCCACAACCCCTGTGAGTAAGGGCCTCAATGACCCCATTTTTCAGTTGGGGAAACCGAGGCATGAAGCAGTTGTATTAGTTAGCTAGTGCTGTGTAACAAATTGCCCCAAACCGAGCAGCTTAAAATGACCCCCAGCTACTATTTCCTGTGGGCCGACAGCCCCAGCAGGCCTTCTGGGTCCTGCACTCAGGGGCTCAGACAAAGAAATCAGGGTGCCGGCCCGTGGTGCCCCTTCTGCAGGCTTGGGGGAGAGTCTGTTTCAATGCTCACCGGGTGGCTGGCCAAATTCAGTTCCTTGCAACTGTAGGCCTGAGGTCCCGTTCCCTTGCTGGCTGCCAGCAGCGCCAGCCGAGGTCCCCTAACACGTGGCCCCTCCGATCTGTAAGCCAACCACAGATGGCCTGTCACACTCAGGAGCCCTCTCCTCAGTCTCTGACCCCCAGACCCAGCTGTAAGGCCCACCCCGGAAATTTCCCTCGAGAGCCCAAAGTCAACCAATCAGGGACTTCAGTTAATCTGCAAATATCCCTGGTGCAAGTCGCGTGATGTCATCGTGGGAGCAACGTCTCCTACTCACATTCCCACGTCCAGGGTGGGGTCATCCTGGAATTCTGCTGACCCCAGAGATTCACTCACCAACCCAGGAGGTGGGGCTCCAGGGAACCAGCCCACCGGGGAGGGAGTGCCAAGCCCAGGCGAGCAGGCACCAGGAGGCACATGTGTGTGGGAACCCCAGGGGCCACGTCAGAGCACGGAGCGTGGCCTGGAGAGCCGAGGAGGCGGCCAGGTGTGCGGGAAGCAAACACCCTGGCCGCAGAAGGGGGAACACAGGGCTCCCACCCGCCTCCAGACCCAGCATGCGGATGCCCAGAGGGGCCAGCTGAAGACCCTGGGTGGTGCAGGGCAGAACCAAGCGGGGAGACACCCCTCCTTCCTAGAGCTGATCTGCACGGGTTCATGGTGAGGCCAGGCCATCGAGAAGAGGCCCGGCTGCCCTGGCTGCTGAGGGAGTTCGGGAGCAAGGGGGGGTGGGCTGCTGAGAGAGGGTCTCCAGGTTGACGTGCCCTTGGGCGAGCGACTGTCCTTCCATCCGCATGTGTTTATTGTCTGTCTGCCTAAATGGCAGCCCAGGAGGTGGGACCTCTTTGCTTTTCTCCCCGTGGGGCTTGCAAGGTACACACAACACTCGATCCAGGGCAGCCTGGTAATGACACTGGGACTGACCAACTTCCAGGCCACCACCTGCCAGCCCACCGGCAGAGCAGACCAGGCTCCCAGGGCCCCTCCAAAGAGAGGCGGGCCAGCGTTGTCCTGGGTCCGAGGTCCGACAGCCCCTACCCCATGGGACAATGGAGGCCACAGCCACAGGGCTCGCAGCCTCCTGGGGGGGGGGGGGGGGCCCCCTGCCACTCTTCTGACCCCTGCAGCCTGCTGTAGGCCTTGGCCAGCGCCGCCGTCCTTGTCAGGTGTGTGAAGGAGAAGGCAGGTTGCACAGGCCTCCTGGCACAGATGGGGCCTGTCAGCTGCCTTAAATTACAGCTCACTCCCCCCAGCCGGCAAGGCTGTCTCCTCCCTCCCTCCTTGCACAGCCTCTCATCTCCCTCTGGCCCGCCAGGGTTCTCTGCAACATCCAGGGCGTGCGGGACACGGGGGGCGGGGGGGGGATTGCTACGGCCACCACTCCAGCAAGGAGGCCTTTCCGGGTGCCAGGCCCCAGGCTCAGGGCTTCCTGCAAATTCCGTCGCCGAACTGCCTTGCCCCCCGCCTCAGCCACAAAACATTCGAGGGCGTCTGGAGAACAGCATGGAGGGGCTCGTGGTCAGGCCATAAAATCAACAGTCAGGAGAGCCGGACAGGTGGGGAGTGGGGAGTGGGGGTGCAAACAGTTGTGAGCAGGGGGCCAGGAGCTCAGGAAGCTGCCGGAGGCCTCCCCAGAGGAGGTGGGAGGACCTGAGGCCCAAGGCCAAGTGGGATCCCTGAGCTGGTGAGCCCCCCACCCAGCCCCTCTCCTCTCCCGCACCCGAGACGTTTCCTCCTTTCTCCAAGATGTGGAAGGGCCACGTTTAGTTTGGCCAGTCATAGGCCACGTGATTAAACCTGCCATCAGTGCCCTCCCGACACCTGCCTGTCACCTGTCCCCCACTTGTGAGCCCACCTGAGGCTGTTGCCAGAGCCCCAGGTTGCCTGGTCTTCCACCTGCACAGCCGGTATGTATCCGCGTCCTGGGCGGCTGTAACCGAGCTCTACGGGCGGGGCTACACGACAGGCCTTTAGTCCCTTCCGGACGTGGGGGCTGCAAGCCTGAGATCCGGTGTCCACAGGGCTGGCTCCTCCTCGCAGCTCATGGGGGTCTGGTCCAGCGTCTGTCCTGGCTTCTGGTGGTCACAGGCGCTCTGCCGGTCCTTGGCTGGTAGAAGCATCGCTGCGTCCCTGCCTGATGTACCAAGTGACCCGGCTGGCCACTTCCTGCAGGTGAGCTGAGCCGGCAGGAGGTAGTTACCTCCCTCGCCAGGCCCCTCTGCCAGCCCCAGCCCCACACGCCCACAGGGAGGCTTCCCGCCTGTTGCGGCCCTTTGAGAAGTCCCTGGGTGGCCCTGGCCAGCCGGGCAGGGGCAGATTCCAAGCTGGCCTCTTCTTGCCTCTGAGCAGGTGTGAGGAGGCCTTTCCTTTTCCGCACTTGTCCCCGGAGCAACTTCCCTTCTTCCCAGCAGAGGTCACTGTGGGGTAAGGGTTTGCTAACCCGGTCCCTGGAGATTCCCTTGGTGCCCCACAGGGACGCGGTGGCACAGGAGGAGCGGGTGGGCGGGGCTGAGACCCGCGTGGAGCCTAGCAGTGCCCGGCTGGAGCCAGAACTGGCGGACAGGGAGCGGGGGCAACTCTGAGCTGATGCCCTAATGTGGACCTTGGAGACCGCTGCGCCAGGCCAGGGCCATTGCCAACGCCGCTACTCACCCGGCCTGACCACTGAGACCCAGGGAGCACTCATGGAGCGCCTACTGCACGCCAGGCACAGGGCCCTGCAGTTCACGAGCATTCGCTCACGGAACCCTCCTAAAAACCCAGCCTACAAGGTGCTGTTAAACTTCCCTTTTACAGGAGGGGAGGCTGGGGCTCAGCAGGAGAACGTGCGCAGCTCTCTGCTGGAGTGAAGTCTCCGAGATATCGGGAGGTCGAGAGATCAGATGATTCATGCGCACCTTTCTCGGCCCCCGGGCTCAGCGGGCTCAGCTGCTCTTCTCCAGAGAAGAGATGCTTATCAGACATGCCCTTTGGATCCAGGTGATTAAGGTTCTGCCTCCCAGGGAGGAAACAAAGCTTCTTAGTGAAAGACTCCGGATAAACTCCGGGCCATTGCACACTTGGTGTGAACGAGCAGGTAGCAGGAAGCGCTGTAGGGACCAGGTCCGCAGAAGAGGACGCAGAGCACCGGCTATCCGGGAGCCGGCAAGCGGAGGCAGAGAACCTCGGGCCAGATTTCAAGGGAGCTCCCTAAGTACAGGAGTGCACCCCGCAAGAAAGCCCCAGAAGGCAGCAAAAGGCCAGCTGGCCCTTCAGAAAGAGGGGAGTCCCCCCTCAACGCTGTCCACCATGGGACCAGCGGCTACCTGGCGGGGCTGCATAGATGAGCCCCTGTTCTGCCTGAGGTTCCCTCTGCTCCTGTCCCAGCAGGGGCCCTGGTCAGCATGGAGGCAGGGGAGAGGACAGAGGGGTTGGGGAGCTGAGAGAAACCGGGGCCCCACAGACACGTGAAGCCCACTGGGCTGGCCAAGAAGGCCGTCTCCATCCCCAGAGACCCTGTACAGGGACTAGGGTGGAGGTGCCCTGCGGGACGCTCCCCTTTCTGCCACTCCTCTCTCCAGCCAGGAAAGGGGTGGCCTAACCTGGGCAGAGGAGGGCAGGGATAACAGTTCCAAGACGGCCCCCCATCTTCCCTCAGCCTCCTGTGTGTCAGGAAGGATCTGACCAAGGGTCCCTAAAGACCTACCCTGGCCGGGAGGCCAGAAAGTGCCAGAAAGAGCTCACAGGCCAGTGGGAAGAGTAGGGCTGTCTGCAGGCCTGGGAGCTTCCCGGCCAGTCGTCCAGTCCGAGCCCCAACCACACCGCTCCTCTGTGAGATGTGGGGCTCTGTGCCAGCTGCACCCGGAGTGTGGGGCTGGGGGCTCCTCACCAGATGCACAGCCAAGAGCAGACGCCACCATCCTCCCCAAAGGCCAGCTCTCAGACACACCAGCACCCCCCTTGGGAGGCCTGGGGGGGCCCCAGTCACTTTCTGGGGTAGCAGAGCCTTGGCGGGTCCCCCCTACGCCTCTCTTGCATCCCCCACCCTGAGCCCTGCGCTGAAATCCCGGCAGCCCACAGGGGTGGGGGGAGAATACCACTCACAGTGCTTTGCTCCAAGTGACCTATTTCTAAAATAGAGAGGCGTTTGTGCGTGCGTTGGGGGTGGGGGTCATGTACCCGCACCCACCAGGCCTCCCGCTTCTGTAAAAGGACAGCAGCCAAGTCCAGCCAAGCTGTCCCTGCCTCCCCATCCCTTTCCATTCTGCAATCCGGAGGTGGGGGAGACCTTCCCACCCCAGAACCTGGGGGCCTGGCGTTCAGTGCCCCCTGCCCTGGCTCAGCAAATGAGCTGACTGGACTGGACTGTTTGCAGCGCACCTGCCGTGTTTGGGGTTGGGCGCTGCCCCAGGACCCAATTCGTCTGCCTGGCTGTGCATGCACATTACCTGGGGTGCTTGCAAGACTCCCGAGGCCTGGACGCGCCCTGCCCCACCACTAGGTACACAGGACTCCCTGGGGGGCACTTGGGGGGTCTGGGCCAGGCTCCTAGGCTGTCAGGGAGGGGCTTGATGGGAGGAGGTGGGGGCCCCGGAGCACAGGAAACCAATGACCTGACTCGGGAAACAGGTTGGAAATGAGGAGGAGGGGCTGAGTGACCAGAGCGGGGCTGTCTGGGGAGCCCCTGCGAGAGAGAAGACTCCTATCTACACGAATAAACAGCCGAATCTTCCTGACCGGACCAGAGGAGGGTACAGCATCCTACAACATCCCAGGAACAAGGACCTCGGAATCCCCTCTGACTCACCTGCTGACTTTGAGCCCTGCTGAGCCCCCCATCCTCTCGAGAACCTGACAGACAATTCAGACAGATAGGGGTCCACCCCCCTGGGGCTCACGGCCACGTCCGCGGGGCTCCAAGGGGACTCGGGGGAGGCGAATGAGCCAAGGGATGTCTGGGAGGGCTTCTAGGAGGAAGTGAGGCCAGAGCCCAGGGCAGAAGTGGGAGCACGCCAGCTGGGAACAGCGCGTCCCAGTGGAGGAGGGATGCCAGGCATACGCCAGGCTGAAGGACGTGCCTTTCCGTCGTTCTATTGTTTTCCCCTTAATATTCTTGGCCCACGTGCAGTTGAGTCCTGGCGTCAGCTCCCCCATTCACGCCCCTTGGCTTCATTGAGAAGCTGCAGGCTCCCAAACAGCTCTTGGCTCCCAGGCCTGCTCCCTTCCTCGCTGGGAGCCGTCCCTGGGCACCTTCCCCTTGCGGCGTAGCCGTCCTGTGGAGCCCATTCCTAGGTTGAGTGAGTGTGAGAATCACCTGCTAGCCAAAAACGCCTGCACCCAGGCCCCTCCAGGAATTGGTGGGTCTTGCCCAGGACCCTGGAATCTGCATTCAGGGCTCTATGCTGATGAGCCCCCAGATCCTGGGGGCAGCGGCCGTCTCTCTGCACCTGCTGTGATGAGCCCCACGGTGAGTGCAGCTGCGGCCCAACCAGCCCTCCCCATGAGGCCAGGCCGGTGAGCAAACGCACCTCTGCTCCAGCCCTCTGCCCACGCGTGGGTTCTTACCGAGGACCGGCTGCTGTACGGTGTGCACGGACCCCCCACACCGCCCCCACGGCTGAGCACAGACACGCAGTAGGGCCTGGGACTTCCGCACACTTCTCCGAGGGGCAGGCGTTCGCCTTCACGTGAAGACTCAGGACAGCGATGACCCAACGAATGGAAACGGTGATACTCTGGTTGCCCCATGAGTGCAGACTGCAAACCTGTCCCGTTCTTTCCCTCCTGCAGCCGACGTTTATAACCACAAATGCCACGGAGGAGCCACTTCTCTGTGTGACTTGACTGCACTCAGGAAATCGTGTTCCCCTGCGCCTTTTTTAGACCTGACGCTCCTCTTTACGTTGACATCAACTAGCCACGTAAATTCCTAAGTCTGAACTCTTTGAAATCCATGGTTCCATTTCAAGCCAAGTTCATTTTCATTAATAAAAATCTTCAGTGAAGAAACTCCCCCTTGCTCCCCCTTGCTCCCCCTTGCTCACACGTTCATCGTAGAATCCCGGGGCTGGAAGGATGCGAGGTCACGGCCCGTTTCCTGCCCCAGATGGCAGTGTCGCCTGTGCGGGAGGCTGACACCGCCGGCTGGACCACAGACCTCAGGGGTCAACAATGGAACTCTTTCCTATGAGCTGGTTGCAGGCTCCGAATCCTAGAGAGAATGCACTGGGCCCTGGTTCTGCCTCTGGGGTCACAACAGGACAGCACTTTCAAGCATCCCACTTCCTCCACACGCCCCACCCCCAGGACCCGACCATGTGACCCCTTACCAGTCAGTGCTCTCTTCTGGGACCACTCCTATTTATCTGTCTTTGTGCCCACTGCTGATCTCAAGAACTAAGGTGGGCTTAAGCAGGTTACAGTATATCGGGATCATCACCTCCTATGATACGCACGCTATACCTCTGTTAATGTGACCTGTGTGTGTGTGTAACATCTGTATCACATCTCCCAGTAACAAATTAATGAGGTTCTCCTTCAGACAATATTTGGATTTATTAAGGGCCCTGGGTAAGTCCTAGCCTGAGGATCAGTGTCTGGGGAATTTGGGAGCTCACAGCCAGCATGCTGTTCACACCAGCTTCTCAGCTTACCTGTCCGCAGCATGACATTCACACTCACCTGTGCACATGCAGGGTCAGCCACCCCCACGCCCAGGAAAGGCACCCCTCAGACACATAGGGAATCAAATCCTTCCTTTGTCATTGGGGCTGTGAGATCTCGGGCAAGGCACTGAGCCTCTCTGAGCTTCAAGTCCTCATCCACAAACTAGCGATGGCCTGGGCCATGTGGCGCCGGTGGGCACAAAGGAAGCTGTCCGTAAGCCGTCTGTCCCTCCTGCCTCCCAGGCTGGGTCCTCCCTGTAGACTTGACCACTCATCAACTCTCAATGGCCGTGGGGTCCCAGGGATGACCCAGCCATAAGCAGGAGGCAGGTGTCCCCTCCACCGTTGGTGGAAAGGGGGATGCAAGAGAGACAGACCCCAGGCACATTAGGTGTGTATCCTGGGCCGTGGGACAGCACCCCCACCAGCAGAGTTAATCGAGGATTTCCGAGCTGTGACATCGTGTCCTCCTGGGCCAGCGTTAGCATTTTAACTGGATTTCCAAGTGCACCCCACCCCCAATCAAGGTGAACGGCACCATCTGGTCCCGCAGCGCTCGTCCACTGACACGACAGAGAATCACTTACCCACTGGCTCTACAAGCGACAGGTCAGACTCAGAGATGGCAAAGCTGGCCGTGGCAGGTGCACCGGGCATCCGTGGCAGTCCCTCCTCCCCGTCAGACTCAGCTGCAAGGTGGCTTGTCATGGAGCCAGCCAGGCTCGGGGTCTCCTCCTCGGGGCCCTCAAAGGACCTTGCTAAGGACCACCCTGCTGGACGCCCCTGCCCAGGCCTGCTCTGGGTGATCTCTTCACTTCCCGGGGGCACCCCGCTGGCTCCCCTCCAGGCTCACACGCACGGGGTGTGTGGCGTACTAGCCAGGGGTCTCTAGAGAAGCAGAACGAGTGGGGTGTCGAGAAGTCTATACAAGAGAGGACTTGTCCTAGGAATTGGCTCACGCAGTTGTGGAGGCTGGGAAGTCCCCCGACCTGCCGTTGGCAAGCTGGAGACCCAGGGAAGCCGGTGGTATGATTCGTCTGAGGGGCCCACAGGTGTAAGTCCCAGAGTCCGGAAGCCCAAGAACCAGGAGATCCAACCACCAAGGGCAAGGGAAGGTGGATGTCTCAGCTCCAGAAGAAAAAGAATTCGCCCTTCCTTCACCTCCTTGTCCCATCTGGGCTCCTGATGGATGGGATGATGCCCACCCTACTGGTGGGGGCGGGTCCTTTACTCGGTCTGCTGAATCCAATGCTGGTCTCTAGAAACACGCTCCCGGACACACCCAGAAGTGTTGTGCCCCTGTCTGACGTCCCTTAGACCAGTCAAGTTGACGCATAAAATAGGCCATCACAATGGGCTTTCGTGAACATTTGGTTCTTCCCCATCTCCCCTGGCCTAAGAATGAACACAAGAGTAATGGAGACGCCCCGATGGCTCTTGGGCTCCGCGGTCGCGTGCCGGGACTCAGGGCGAGCAGCTCCTGCTCCTGGTGAGGGCACCGCTGCTCAGCAGCTGCCATCTGTCCTGGTGGGTGTGAGGCCGGCTCTCCTTGGGGCCCAGATCGCATGTCCCCGAGGATCGGTGATGTCTGGCATCTATCCGTGGACTTTTTGGCCATTCGTATGCCATCTTTGAAGAAGTATCTCTTCCAGTGCTTTGCCCATTTTTGAATCGAGTTTGTTGTTGAGTCGTAGGAAATCTTTATATATGCTAGATATCAACCCCTTATCAGGTGTGTGGTTTACAGATATTTGCTCCTTCTGTGGGTCTCCTTCTCCCTCCAGGGGTGGTTGTCCGTGATGCACAAAAGTTCTCGATCTTAATCAGATCCATTTATCCATCTTTTTCTTTTGCTGCCTGTGCCTTTGGCATCACATCCAAGAAATCACGGCCCAACACAGTGTCACGAAGCTTTTCCACTGTGTTTTCCTCTAGGGGTTTTATAGTTTCAGCTTTTACGTTTAGGGCTTTGATCCATCTTGAGTTAATTTCTGTATGTGGTGTGAGGTAGGGTCCAGCTTCATTCCGCTGCATGTGCATGTCTGGTTCTCCCAACACCATTTCCTGAAAATCCGCCCATCGAGTGGTCTTGGCGGTCTTGTTGCAAATCGTTTATCCAGATGCTGGAGGGTGTCTCTCTGGGCTGTCTCTTCCATTGGTCTATACGTCTGTCTTTATGCCCCGACCACACTGTTTCAGTAACACAGCTTTGCCGTAACTTTTGAAATCAGGAAGCATAACTCCTCCAGGTTTGTTCTTTTTCAGTACCGTTTGGCTGTTTGGGGGTCCTTGTGATTTCATATGATTTTTCATGGATTTTTCTGTTTCCGCAAAGGAGTCGTTGGGATTTTGCTAGAGATTGCATTGAATCTGTAGATGACTTTGAGTCGTATTGACATCTTAATGGGCAGTTCCTTCTTGCCCGGGACCCTTTCCACCTGCTAACCAGGTAAGTGTGAAGGGAGAGAGGTCCCTGCAGAAAAGCAGAGAAACTACTTTTCAGAGTTCCGACCCATGGTCCGTTCCAGTATCCGCTAGTCACACTGGCCCGTTCAGACACCAGATTCATTAAAATTCAGTTCCCCAGTCGTGCGAGCCATATTCCGAGTGCTCGGCAACCACACGTGGCTGCTGGCCACCAAGCCGGGCCACACGGCTTACCAGACATTTCCGTCACCTCAGAAAGTTGGGTTGAATGGTGTCATCCTAGACTTTAAAAAAAAAAAAAAGTTTCCTCTCTTTATTCCAGCAAATGAACAATAAAAAANGAAAAAAAAAAAAAAAAAAAAAACACGAAAACATACTGTCACCAAGTCTGAGGATTAAAATCAAATTTGACCATTTTCTCTCTCTTAAGGCAGAACTAGGAGATGATTTTTTTAAATAAAAAGCATTTTCAGTTAAATTGTATTTAAATACACTTTATTATTTGAACGCATCAAGATTTACGAGGGCGAGAGAAGGGCTAGCTGGCTGTCTCTGCATACAGTGACTCATGCAGTGCGTTTGCCCAGAACTAATCCGTCGAGCGTCTCCCGGCTGGGCTGTGTGGCTCAAGTGACATCGATCGTGTGCTCTGTGTGGAGCTGGAATCGAAAACTGGGAAAACAGATCAATTTAGGGGCCAGAGAGCGACTACGGAAGAGGTGTTTGCATTAACTTCAGGGACCTGGGCCCCTACGCTTTTCCTTTAACATGTGTGATAAGCGAATCCACCGGATTCGACTGAGTTGCTCCCGCTTGAAGAACGCTCGCCTTGGTCCCGTGGGACTCGAGTCAGGCAGGTGACTTTCCCATTTCAGGTGACCCTAAGTGAGAGCACATGGGGCCGAAGCAAGAAATATGATAAAAATACACAGTAGGGAAGAAACAGCATCTACCAAGGAGTTGGTGATCCATCACCGATGTTTTAAGACTGAGACTTAAACCGTTACCAACCTATTCCTTTAAACCGTTACCAGCCTATTCCTTTTCCAAGCGTAGCTGAGGCACAGTGTCCTCTGCGTTTCGGGAGTTCAGCGTCGTGATGTGCCATGTGTATACAGCAGGATGTGAGCGCCCCCGTGAGCCCACCGCCTGCCACCCTGCGAAGGCGTCACCCTGTGCGCTGTACCCCCCGCCGTGCGTTACCTGCCGTGACCTGTCACCTTCCAGCCAGAAGCGTGTGCTCCTAGCCCCCTTCTCCCATCTGCGGCTGCCCGCCCTGCGCTCTGGCAAACACCAGTTATTTCCATGGTCTGTTTAGCTTACGTTCTGTTTGGTTTGGTTTTGCGAAGAGTCTACATAGAAGTGAGACCGTACAGTGTGTGTCTTTCCCTGTCTGACCTCCTTCACTTGCCGTCATGCCCTCTGGGTCTGTGCGTGTGGTCGAAGACGGCAGGATTCCATTCGCTGTAAGGACTGGTGATACTCTGTCTCGTGTGTGTGCGCGCGCGCGTGTGCGTGTGCGTGTGTGCGTGTGTGTGTGTGCGTGCGCGCACACACTACTTTTATATCCATTCATCCGCCAATGGACAGTTAGATTGTTTCCATATCTTGGCTGTTGTAAATAATGTTGCAACAAACAGGGCTGTAGATATCTTCGCAAATTAGTTTTCTTTTTTTTCCCCCCAAATACCCAGTAGTGTGATTACTGGATCATGAGTTAGTTCGGTTTTTAATTTCCTTGAGGAACGTCCGTTCTGTTTTCCAGAGTGGCTGCACCAGCTTGACGTTCCCGCCAGCAGTGTAAGGGGGCTCCCCTTTCTCCACATCCTCGCCCACACCTGTTGTTTCTTGTGTTTTGATTTTAGCCGTTCTGACCGGTGTGAGGTGGTGTCTCATGGTGGCGTCGATTTGCCTTTCCCTGGTGGTGAGGGGTGTTGAGCATCTTTTCCTGTACCTGCTGGCCGTTGTGTGTCTTTGGAGAGATGTCTGTTCATGTCTTCTGCCCATTTTTAAATCAGGTTGGTCTTTTTCTTCATATTAAGTTGCAGAGAGTTCTTTTGTAGTCTGGCTGCTAACCCCTGTTGGATGTATGATTTGCAAAGAGCTTCTTCCATGCAGTGGGTGGCCTTGTTCTTTGGCGGTTTCCTCTGCTGTGCAGAGCTTCCGCTTGCTGTCGCACCACTTGTCAATCTAGCCCTTGTTGCCCCTGCCTGAGGAGACCGGCCCAAAAACGCATCGCCAAGACCAGCGTCAGAGAAGTGGCTGCCTGTGTTCTCTTGGAGGAGTTTTTAGGCTGCTGGACTCGCCTTTGGGTCCGTCACCTCCTTGAAGCTGATGGGCGTGCACAGTGAGGTGGGGGTCCAGCTCCGTGCCTGGCACGTGGCTGTCCAGCCTGGACTTCGCTAAGCTGCAAGAGGCCCACAGTGGAAATATAAAAAACCCCAGTCTGAACAGGCTGAGCTTCCTTCCACAAAGTAGAGCTTCAAATAAAAATCAAGGCAATTGTGGTCAGTTGTTGGAAGACAGAGTACAATCCTGATGGAGGGCGTGGACGTTGAGGAACTGGTTTTCATTATGAAGCAGGGAGGAAGGAGGGGGAGTGGTGGACGCTGGACTTCTCTGGAGTCCACCTCTGCCCCCGTGGAGACGGAGGAGCTGCGGGCTCAGCCCAGCCCAGTGACAAGTGACCAGGCCCCGTTCTCCTGGTACAGACCATACTTGACAGCCTCACCCATGTCTCCTTCACCTTCAGTGACTGGATGAGGTTCCCCCTTTCCTACTGTGGTTGGCCCCAGCGTGGCTGCACCCACTGCCCCCACCCCCTCCAAAGCCGAGCTTTCTGCAGCAGCTCCTCCCCCCAGGTCCACCACATGCCCCTTCCTCCTTGGCCAGAAGCACAAGGTGTGAACTTCAGAGCTGTGGCTCGCTGGCCTGTCCCCAGACACTCATAGCACCTGACGGCTCAGGAGAGAGTGGCGGGCAAGGGCCCAACTGCGGCACGCACTGTCTGGGAACAGTGCCAGACCCCCGCCAGGAGCCGTGTCTGGGAGGACTGCCCCACACCCGTGGCCAGGCTCCTCCAGAGAAGGCCAGATGGAGAACCCCTCAGGCCTGCAGTGACAGACGCCGCTTCTCTCCCAGCCCAGACAAGGCTGTGGTCATTCCCAGGCTGGGCATTCCCCCACTTCTAGGTTCACTTTCAGAGACTTTGAAGGCACCGATGTTCACGCTCTTGCCGCCCCTGCCCTGCTCTCTGTGGTCCCACAGGCAGCCGTCTACAGCCTGAGCACCTGCAGCGCCCTTGTCCTGCTCTGGCCGCATGGGGCTGTCACAGCAGCCTTGGCAGAGGACCTACGTCCAGAGGCACCCCTGTGTTCCGGGAGCCGTACGTTTGAGGGCTTAGGTTCCTGGTCTGGGCCTGGCGATAAGATCCCAGAAAACTGGGAATGGAAGCATCTCTGGAAAGGGCTGGGCTGATCCTGCGCACACCCGGTGTCTCCAGAGCACTTGGAGGCCGGGCGCGTGTGTCTGTGCAGGCCAAGCCGGTCTGGTCCCTGCTCACTTCTTCCTGATGTGCAGACAGTACTCACTTCCTTTCAAATTGTTATCACTTACGTATATACACTTTTCCATTGTTCCACTGACATGCTTTTTGAAGTGTAATCACGTTCCGTAAAGTCCATCCTTCTCAGGGGGTAGCTTACGAGTTTTGACAAACGTATGGACTTGCGTAACCACCACCACAACCAAGGTGAAGAGCCGTTTCCGACAGCCCCCAGGATCTCCCGGTGTCTCCCCGTGTGCTCAGTCCATCCCCACCCGAGCCCCAGGCGAAACCCATGTGTTTCTTGTCCCCACACTCGGCCTTTTCCAGAGGGCGTCGCAAGAATCACACCACACGTAGGTGTCCACGTCGGGCTTCGTCCACGGGGAGTGCATCTGAGATTCATCGTGTTGCTGAGCGTGTCGGTGGTTTGCTCCGTTGACGGTTGGCTGGTTTTCCACTGAAGGGACTTAGGGCATTTTCTTGACCCCCTTCATGTTGAAGAACATTCAGATGATTACGAATCAAGCCGCCGAATCAAGCCGCCGTAAGCATTTTCATGCAGGCTTTGTGTGGGCGTGGGTCTTTGTTTCACTTGGGTAAATATCCGGGAGTGGAACGGGTGGGTCCCATGGTCAGGGTATGTTTTCCTGTATATGGAACCACCAAACTGTCATCCCGGCCGCTGCACCACTTTGCCCTGCCCCCGGCGGCATGGGAGGGCTCCAGTGCTGCCCACCCCGGCCAGCTCTGGAGGTTCATTGCCTGCCGTGGCGGCCGTTCCAGCCATTCCAACGGGTGTGCGGTGCTCTTTCATCATGGTTTTTATCTGCAATTCCCTAATGACCAAAGAAAGCTGTTCCATGGGCTTATTTGCCACAGGTATACCTTCTTGGGTAAGACGGTCGCTCAAACGTTTTTCCCATTTTTTATTGGGTTGTTTGCTTTTCTTACCGAGTTTTGAGAATTCTTCATATATTCTGAATACCAGTCTTTTATCAGATACGGGTTTTGCACACATGTTCTCGTAGCCTGCGGCTTGTCGTCTTGTTCTCATAACAGTGTCTTTGAAAGAGGGGACGTTTTTAATTTTGGTGAAGTGCCAAAGTCTGATTTACCATTCTATTCTGCTACCGATTGTGCTTTTGGTATTAGAGCTAAGAAACCATGACCCAACACGAAATCACAGAGATTTTCTCCTACGTTTTCCTAGAAGTTTTTTAGTTTTACATCTCACATTTAGGTGTATGATCCATTTGGAGTTAATCTTTGGTTAAGGGGCAAGGTATGGACCAAGGCTTATGTATTTGTCCAAATATATGTATGTTTACTTTTGCATGTGGATATCCAAGCGTTTCAACACCATTTGCTGGCAAGATTCTCCTTTCCCCATTGAATTGCTTTGGTATCTTTGTCAGAAGTTGATTGACCATATATGTGCCCATCTGTTCCTGTCCCATTGATCCCTGTGTCTGTTCTGCCAATACTGCACAAGACTGACTTCTTTAGAGTAAGCCTTAAAATCAAGCAGTGTGAGTTTTCCAATTTTATTTTATTTTTTCAAAACAGTTTTAGCTATTCTAGTTACTTTGATTTTCTATACAAATTTCAGAATCAGCTTGTCACTTTCTATACCAAAAAGTCCTGCCAGAACAAATTTGGATTGAGATTGCATTGAAACTATTGATCAGTTTGAGGCAAATTAACATCTTAACAGTATTGAGTTGTTCTAGTTCATGAACATGGTATGTCTCTCCATTTGTTTATGTCTTTTAAAAAAAGATTTACTTATTTATTTGAAAGAGGTAGTGTGTGTGGGCACCCACATGTAGTGGGGGAGGGGCAGAGGGAGAGAATCTCAAGCAGACTTCCTGCTCAGTGCTGGGGCTGAAGGGGGGGGGGAGCTCAACCTCATGACCCTGAGATCACGACCTGAGCCAAAATCAAGGGTCAGAGGTTTAACTGACTGAGCCATTCAGGCACTCCTGTTGTCTTATTTGGTGTATTTTAATCAGTGTTTTGTATTTTCAGAAAATAGACTTTTTGCATGTTTTGTTAGACTACATTTAAATGTTTCGTGTACTTTGGTATACCAAGGATTGATGGTGATTATGACAATCATGGTGGTAGTGGGGACAATGGTGGTGATGATGGTGGTGATGGTGATGATGGGTGATGGTGATGATGGTGATGATGATGGTGATGGTGATGATGATGGTGATGATGATGATGATGGTGGTGATGATGATGGTGATGGTGGTGATGATGGTGATGGTGTGATGGTGGTGATTATGGTGTGATGGTGATGATAGGGATGATGATGGTGATGGTGGTGATGATGATGGTGATTGTGGTGATGGTGATGGTGATGGTGTGATGGTGATAATGGTGTGATGGTGATGGTGATGGTGTGATGGTGGTGATTATGGTGTGATGGTGATGGGGATGATGATGGTGATGGTGGTGATGATGGTGATGGTGTGATGGTGGTGATGATGGTGTGATGGTGATGATGATGATGGTGATGGTGTGATGGTGGTGATGATGGTGTGATGGTGATGATGATGGTGTGATGGTGGTGATGATGGTGGTGATGATGATGATGGTGTGATGGTGGTGATGATGGTGATGGTGATGAAGATGATGGTAGTAGGAGAGGAGTGGGTAAAGGTGGCAAAGCCTGGATTCACAGCCTGTTCTGACTCCAAAGCCCAAGCTCGTTCCAGCATACCATACTGAAATCTTTATAATCCACCTTCCAGCGTTCTCTATATCAGTGGCTTTCAACCTTTTAACCTCAGGATCCTCTGCATTTAAAAAAAAACAATTTATTGGGACCATAAAGAGCATTTGCTTCTGTAGATTAGTCTCTCAATGTTTACTCTAATTTTTGAAAAATATATTTATTCATTTAAGAATAACAATGACAAACCCATTCTGTTAACACAAATAATTCATTCTTTATGAAAACTATATTTTCCAAAATAAAAGTATTTAGTGGAAAGAGTGGCACCGTTTAACATTTTTTGAGAGTCTTTTTAATGTCTGACTTAATGAAAGCCAGCTAGTCTCACATCTGCTTCCACATTCCCTCTGTTGCAATATCACATGGCTGTAGCCTCCGGAAAACTGCCCTGTAAGTTGTAAGAGAATAAACGTGAGAAAGGAAAATAGCCTCCTGGAAGTATAATAATCGCTTTCATGGGGCACCTGGGTGGGTCAGTTGGTGAAGCATCTGCCTTTGGCTCAGGTCATGATCCTGGGGTCCTGGGATCGAGTCCCGTGTCGGGCTCCCTGCTCTTCGGGGAGCCTGCTTCTCCCGCTCCCTCTCCCTGCCGCTCCCTCTGCTTGTGCTCTCTTGTTCTCTCTGTCAAATAAATAAATTAAATCTTTTAAAAAAATCATCAGTTTCCTGTTTTGGGCCCCGGAAGGTCTCAGAGACCCCCAGGAGTGTTCCAAGTGCACACCTGGAGAACTGCAGCTCTAGGTCCTCCAGAGTGAGTGTAGATGACCCCAGCGGCGGGGTGTCCTGGTGTTTCTACAGGGGCCGCAGAAGCGCCCCAGAGCTATGCATGCTCCAGAGGGACTGGCCATGTGACCTGCGTGATCTTCCCGCCTCACGTTCTCGGTTACCTTCCCGGAGTGTAGCTGGGCTTCTCACCTGCCTCTCGGTGGACGAGTTATGCCTATGAACCAAAACCCGTCCCTACAAAAGTCAGCTGGTGAGCGGTGTCCCGCTGAGGGGAGTGGCGAGTGAACCACCACCAGATCCAGACTGCGACGCTGCAAAGCCCCGCTGCCCGGGACACGCTTCCACCTACCAGGAAGAAAGGGCAGCACCTCTCAGGCACATACACCCAGCAGCCGCTCCGCCCACGGAGTCCCGAAGGCAGATGCCGCCTTGGACACTCTCCTTTTAGCGTCCGTTGTCTGTGTATCTGCAGGCAGCAGCCCAGGCCCTCCCCGGAGACGGAAGAGAGGATGTGCCAGATTCGCCATGGTTCTCCCAAAGGCAGGCTGTAGACAGCCAGCGCTGGGCCCCAGAGTGGGCTTGCCGAAACCCGTGCCTCGGGACGTTGGGTCACCCCCGGCGGAACAGTGCCCACCAGACAGAGAGGGCAGCCCCCAGAGAAGGCTCAGGCCTTCAGGGCTCCGGGGAAGGCCCTCCCTGCTCATTCTATCTTCTCTCTCACTGGGCAAGGAGGGCAGGGGACCGGTGTCCAGTCTGGATCGGCTCTCGTCAATGGCTTCCAGGACCCTGAATCTGTGTCCTCACGTGAAGACTCAGAACAAAAGCACTGAGAACAGGAAAGAAGCCCAACATGCCAAGGACCAGCCCAGCAACACGAGCGCGGCAGGCATTCGATGGTTTCCTGCTGTAATGGGGGGGTGACATGTGTCCCCAGAAAGACACGTCCGTGTCTGAGCCCCCAGGCCCTGTGACTGTGACATTATTTGGACACAAGGTATAATTGCAGGTGTAGTTAAAGATTTCCGGATGAGACCATCCTGGCTGACCTTGGGGGGCCCTAACCCAACAACTGTTCTTGTAAGAGACGGAGAGGGAGATTCGAGATGCTGACACGGGAGCTGGGGGGAGAAGGTTGTGGGCCAACGGAGGCAGTGGTCGGAGGGATGCGTCCACAGGAACTCCGAAGATTGCCGGCACCTGCTCCAGCTGCATCCCAGGCAGCAGGTGTCCCAGCTTAGCTGCAGGTGGGCCCAGCCGGAGCCCGGGGCAGCAGGTGAGCGAGCTGGCCCTGCCCCTCCGGGCATTGACCCCCCTCAGCATTTCCCCAGGCACACCACCCCACCTCACAGCTGTGCCAGCCGTGGTCCTGCTCCCTTCTCAACGCTGAGCACTCCAGAGGATGCTGCAGGCACTGACCCCACGCAGGGGGCAGAGGACGTGTCTGCTGGCCTGAATTTCCACCTGCAAGAACCGACTCAGATGCGTGAGGGGGTCCAGGCACAGGCACATCAGCACATCTGCTGGCACTCGGCACCATGTGCCCCTCAGGAGTCCCTAACGCTATGCCAGCCTCCCCAGAGTCTGGCCTCGGGGGTGTGCCCTATAAACAGCACCTTCTCATCCCCCCAGGTAGGTCAGCAAGAGAGTGGGAAATCAGCATCAGGTGTTTGCCTGAATCCAGGCTCGGATGTGTCTCCCTGGAGGATGGGTCTGGGTGTGAGAGAGACAGAGACAGAGACAGAAGAGAGAGGGGGAGGGCCCGTGTGGTGTGAGTGCTACCCAGGCAGCAGGCCTGCGAGCCTCGAGCCTCGGTGCAGTGGCGGGGCTCCCCCACCCAGCCTGCTGGAGGGAGGGAGATTCTGCCCTTGGACTTCCCAGGTTTCCCCGAGGAAAAAGAACACAGCCCCTGCTCGGCCCGCACACCTGCTTGGTGACTCAGCTGGTGAAGACATCAGCGTACAGTGTCTCCGTGGGGAGAGGGAGGGCTGAGTCCGGGACACAGAGCCTCTGGGCTCCTCCCCAGGGCCCCACCACCAGCTCTACCCTCCACAGGGGGAGCTGAGGCCGCAGACACCAGTCCCACCCAGTCCCGCCCAGTCTGGAGGCGTGGAGAGGGAGAGCCTGCCTCCTGCCCCAGCCAGTGGGCGGGGCCTGACCTCTAGCCCTGCCTCGGCCTCCTTCCCAGCTTCCTGGCCAAAGCTGGTGGCCTTCCCTCCCTGCTGCGGGGAGAATGTGACCCCCACCTTCGGGGAGCAGGGGATGCAGTGGGGTCACATGTAGGAAATGGGACGTGGTGCCGGGCACAAGGTGAGAGACGGATAAATGGCACGGTGGGTTTATGACTCACTGCTGTGTTCTGGAGACCACGCGGGTTCCAGACTCAACAGATGCCGCATGCGGGGCTACCTCAGCCCCAGGGCCCAGGTAAGGAAACAGACTACGGAGTGAAGGGTCTCGCAGCAGAGACGCTTCCAGAGCTGTCCCTGACCGGCCAGCAAGTTCTGGAGGCCATGCCCCCAGTGGGACTAGCCCTTCGGGCAGCAGGGAGGGCCGCTGGGCCCAGGCTCACCTGCCCGGGCCAAACCTCCAGCTTGCCCCACTGCCGCCCATAGTCATAGGATCAGGCCCCAGCCAGGAGTAGGGGATCCCACCCACACCCTTGCTACTTGGGTCTCAGTCTCCTCACCCGAGAAATGGGGAGAAATCATACTGCAGATTCTGCTGGCTCTCCTCCCCCGTGGATCCCGGCCCACCAGCACCTGGCCCTGCAGAGGCCGAGCCTGGCAGCCTCTCCCTGCAGGCGCCATCTCTGAAAGGGCACAGGAGTGTTCTGTGGGGTCTGGCTGTCCCAGCCCTCGCCAGGGGGTCAGCCAGGTGTAGCGGGAGGGGTGAGGGCTTGTGAGGATTGCTCCCTGAGCCTGACTGACTAGACAACAGGGGGTAGAGGGTGGGAGCGAATTCTCACTCATTGTGAGAGCTTGGTGACTTAGGTCCCTGCCTTGTGCCTCAGTTTCCCCCATTTGGCAAACAGAGCCGATCACGACAGTGCCTGCCTCATAAGGTGGGTGGGTGGGTGGTTTAACTGAGTCAATGCGTCTAGAGCCCCTCAGCATGAGAAAGGGTGGGGGTCTGCCAAAGGAGGTCTTGGGGGGCTGAGCAATCCCCAAGGACAGGCCAACCACCCAGAACGAAGGCCTGACCCCGAGAGTTAAATGTTTCTTCACTCCAGAGCAGGGATTCCGGGACCAGAGTGCTCCTGTCCCGGGACACGGTGCTGTGTGGCGATGGGCGTCTAGCGGCATCTCTGGCCTCCACCCACTAGCCTCCAGCAGTACCCCCCCACCAGGTTGTGACAACCAAGGAGGTGCCCAGACATCGCCAACGCTGCCCCGGGAGGGGAAGCTGGCATTGCATCAGGCTTAACTTTCAGTTGTACCCTCCTTGCCCAGGAGCGAAGTCCACATTCGCAAAGGCGCGTTTACAGATCTTGCTTCTCACCGGCAGGTGTCTCTGATCCCAAACTCAGAACAGAGTAGAAAGCCAGCTGCTGTTGTTCACAGAGAGCGCCAGCCATTCCTTCCCCAGGGTTCAGCTCAGAAGTCTGTTCCCGCCCTGGGGACGCGTGCTGCTCAGGCAGGGGAAGAAGGGAAGCTACTGGCGTTGGCCCCATTTCTAGATGAGGAAACCAAGGCAGAGCGTCGCAGGGCCTTGCCCACACCCCCCGCGGCTCCTGGGCAGCTAGCCCGCCCCGCTCTGCTCATCCCCGAGGGCCTCCGCGGTCTTGTTTCCTGCGCTGACCACCTCCGTTTGACAGGTGGGTAAGCTGAGCCCCAGAGGAACGGGTCACCTGCCCAGGGACTGGCTGCTTTCTAGACCATGCTGCATCCACAACCAGGCAAGAAACTGGAAGGGGGACTTTCTGGAAGAGTCCAGTACTGTGTCCAGTGGGGTGGCACCCTCCTAGCTTCCTACATGGCCACCTGCTGATCCATCCCGTGAGCCTGACTCTGCCCACTGACCCACCCTCCCTTTGTCATCTTGGGGGGGGCCATCGCACCCCCACCCCTGTATTTGGCCAGGTGTCCCTTTGACGTCTGCCCTCAGCAGTCTCATGTCGTGAAATCAAGCTGGCTTCATCGGTGACTGGAAACTTGCCCTGTGTTGGCCCCTGAGACCTCGGCCCCAGGGAGACCAACTTTGTTTTCTTCCTCAGTCCCCTGTGCATTGGCCCGGCAACCAGCAATTTGCTGGGCATCCAGCCACTATACCCCAGCTTTGCACAGAGGCTTCGGAGAGTGAAGTGTCCTCCCGGCCGGTGACCATCAGCCCTGTGTGGTGGTGCACCGAACAGACCATCTCCGGAAGGGGGTGCCGCTTGCTGCAGGCCGCACAGCGGGGGGCCCACTATGGCCCTGAGCGTCTTGTCTGAGCAGTTCTGCATCGGAAGACCTTGCAAGGTGACTGGGGTGGGAGCCGGCTTGTCCTGGCCATGAGCTCAGAGCAGGCCAAGGCGCCCCCTCAGCCCACGGCCCCTCTGATAACCCCCCAGGCTGGTGTTTCCGTGCCCCCCTCCCCCAGGGAGCCACCACCAGCTCTAGTGGCTGGGCATGGTGCTGGGGAAGGGATTCGGTCCGGGCCTCCCACCTGGCTTGTTGGCCACAGAGCCAAGGTAGGCAGTGGTCTCCCCCCAGTGCCCTCTCCGGTCCCAGAGCCTGAAGGGGGCCCCACAGGGCAGCCGAATATCCCGGGCTTGCCCCACAGTCCTGCCTGGTGGTCCCGCTGCATCCCTCTGACCTGTGGGCGAAGCAGCTGCCCTTGGGGCACTCTTGGCCCAGCACAAAATGAAAAGGCCCAGATGCACCTGGGGGCCAGAGCTTCAGGCGTGGGAAAGGAGGCTGGGGCTCGCCTGACAGTCCCATCCCTTGGAGGCAACAGACTGAGGGAGGGTTTCCATGTGGAAAAGGCTCTGTGCCCTTGCATGTCCTACCTGGTCTGGGGACGCCTGGAAGGGGCCCAGTTCACCTCGTCTTGGCCTCCAGGGGACAGGTGCTATCGGAAGGCCCCGGGCATCCTGAAGACCGAGGTCCTAGAGCACCTCAGCCTGGGGGGCCAGGGCTGGGGAGACCCTGGGGCCAGCGAGGAGCTCACGGCACTTTCGGGCCTACGGGTGAGGGGCTGGGGAAGACCCCCGCCTCCTCAACGTCCACCTGCAGAATGAGTGTCTTTTCTATACACGAGGCTCCGGGGTCTAAAAAGGTCTCTGGGAGCAGAAGGGATTGGGGGGGGGCACAGAAGGAAGTCTGTGGGAGGTGGGTTCCCAGCAAGAGTCCTGAGAAGGAGGGGCTGTTACAAACATGGGCGTGGCCTAGGGTCCTGTTTGGCATACCCCATACCCCTGGGCAAGGGCAAAGGGCTCGGGTTTCTGGGGTTCCTCACGTCGTGGAGGTTTCTGTGCCTGGAACAAAACTGATGACAGTTTCTGGGGCCCAGGAAGAGAGAGGGGGCAGCCCGGACTCTGGCTAGGTGGGCTGGAGGCCTGGAGGCATCTGTGACCAGGGCACTCTCTTGCACCCTGTAAATGGGAGGACCCTTCCAGGCGGCCCCCACCCTATCCCGCTCAGCACCCTCAGCCCTGCCCAGTGGCCTGAACTGTGGCAGCACACCAGACCAGGCCAGGGAGAAGGGGTGTGGAGGAAGCCTGGGGTCCCTGTGCCCAGCTCCAGCGCCGCGGATCCCGCCCGGGGTTTTGTGGCCGCCGCCAAACCCTCCCCCTTCCCCCCTCCCCCCT
>NC_048233.1:88818458-88840137 GCF_002007445.2 Ailuropoda melanoleuca
GCGCGAGCGGGCGGGGGCGCGGGTGGGGCCCGGGCGTGGGGAACGGCGAGCGCAGCCCGCTTCCCGCTTGGCTGGGCCTCGAGGAGCGGGGCCGCGGGGGCTTGGCCGTGCGCGCCCCCAGCCCGGCCGACCCTGGGTTAGGTCTGCATCCCGCGACTGGCAGTCGCCGCCGTGGGCTCGTGCGGAGGGCGGTGATGTCTGGGCCCGCAGAGTGGGAGGCCGCCTGGGCTGAGGGAGGCCCCCAGCCTCACCCACCACCCACAGCCACATCTCTAGGCTCTGACACCCTAAAGATAGAATCGTAGCAAGTGCTGGGGGGGCGGCAGACCTGAGTCTACCGGAGGGTCCCATGCACCTGGGAATCCTCAGGAGGTAGGATGTTGGGGGGGCGCTGTCAGCCCCTGGGGCCACTCACCAACCTGGCCTCCCCAGGGGCAGCCACTGCCCCTCCCCCCTTGTGGGCTGTCTGCTGTCAGAAGCCAGCTGGAGTTGGGGCTTGGAGTGTCTGGGGATGTGGACAGGTCCCCTGGGCCGTTGAGGTCGGCTTCTCTGCTCCCACACATCCTTGGGCTGAGCCAGACCAGGCCTGGCTGGATGGAGCAGCTGGTTTGATTTCTGCCTTTTTGCCATCTTGGGATTTCACGAACTTGCTACTGTGTCTACACCAGAATTTAGGTATGTGTCTGCCCGTCTGCCTGAGCCCCTTCGAAAAATGCCTTTGACAGGCGGGCCTCTGTGATTGTCCCCAGGGACAGCCCCCAGGCCCGAGAAGGCTCCGGGTGTCACAGCAGGGACGTGGGCACAGCCTCTGGGTTAGATGTGTATGTCCTTGGATCGGGGTGCGCTGTGGGTCCAGGTCCCAGCACGCAAACACCTGCCCTCAGCAAGAGCAGGCTGAGTCGTCTTTTGGCCACGTTTTTACCCCAATTCCTTGGTTTTGCTGGGCCTTGTGGCCCCTTGAACTTGACAGGCTGTGCAAGCAGCATGCAGCTCAGGGGCATCTGACGCCCCCCCTTCAGGCTCCAAGCTCCCCATGTGCAGATCCCATTGTCTACGGCACGTGTGCGGCGCAGGGCCGCGGGTGCCAGGGAGGCAGGCATCTAGTGGGTCTGTCTGCTGTGTCTTGCCAGGCTGTGTTTAGAAAAGGTGACGAAGCAGATGGGCCGGACGAGGGCCCTCTGACCCACCTCCTCTTGGGTTGGTGGGGGGGCTATGCAGAGGCCTGGGCAGGGTGTCCTGGAAGCCAACGGAAATCTCCTCCTTCCTGGGCCCCAGGGTGCGGAGTTGCGAGGAATCTGTTGTCTCCAAAGCTCTGCTTTTGGCTCTTGACAGAAGGCTGACTGCAGCCCTTCCCCCTTAGCGTGGTATTTACTATGCTGAGAATGTCCAGGGTGGATGTCTGTCCTGCAGTCTCTCTTCCCGGAAGCTTCCTGAGCGGGAAGAGTGACCTGACATGCTGCGCTCGCTCGGGGAGGGCAGAAGCCCTCTGTGAGGAGCCGCTGGTTTGAAGACTGTTGTCTCTGGCGGCTGTGTTCTGGGGCCTCGCGCTTTCTGCCGATTCTGTGGTTGAACCAGTGTGCGTGCGTGAGCACGCACACACAGGTGGAGGGATCTCACCCAAGGTGACAGAAGCACGCCCCGCTCCTTTCCCATTTGTTGTCCCAGCGACAGGTGTGCCAGCCACAGCTGAGGAACTGCAGACCCAGCTCCCAGTTATAGGGGTGAGGCCTGAACCCCAGGACGGGGGCTGCAGAGGGCCGAGCACAGGGTTGAACAGTGCGCAACAGGAGGACCCAGACATCCTGACATGAAGGGAACTGTCAGATGTGGTTCCCAACTGTGTGGTCCCTCGGTTGGGAGCCTGGCTGTTGGGAGTGGCAGCGTTGGGGTGGTACAGAAGGACAGTGCTGCGACCTCCCAGCGGTGGCCCCGCTGCCCCGGGAGGTCCTCGTGCTGCTCACGGCCGTCCTGAAGGAACAGGGCACTGCTCTGGAGGCCGGGTTTGCCCGGTGACCGACCAAGCCTACAGGTCTGGGAAACAACTTACAGCCGCAGGATGAACCCTTCGAGAGGTTGCACAGGCCTGGGCTGGATCGGAGACCCTCACGGGCCGGCGGCTCGTCTGGGGCGATGTCTAAGCAGGCAGTGGATCTTCTGCAGGGCAGGGCAGTGGTGGTTGAATACAAGGAACTTGGACTTGGGAGAGAGTGCTTCCGAGCCAGGGCCCCGGGAGCGTGTGCGGGCGGCTGTGAATTTGGCTTCCGCTGGCCTGGTGTCTCTGCCGAGGGGAGTGGGCACCAGCCGTGTGGTCAGGACCCGCCCTACGGGAAAGCAGGGCTCGGGCAGGGACTGGGGCTGGGGGCAGAACAATGGGTCCGGCCTTGAGTTCTTTGTCTGGCGAGGTAGCTGGGGAGTAGGCCGTCCAGCACAAGGAATGTTGAGGGCCCAAGATGTGGGACACCCCGCAAGAGCTTCAGGGATTTGTAGGGAGGGAATCCCTGCAGCCAGGATCACAGCTCCAGGAGATGCGGGGGCAGGGGGTGCACGATGATCCCTGGGAAGGGCCTTGGAGCCGTCCGGCCTGGCCCTGGGGAGGTCCAGGGCCACCGAAGAACTGGCAACGTTATCTAGGCCATCAGGCCAGGGGGAGATGGTCCCCACTGCTCAGGACAGGAGCTGGTTGGCTGGCTCTAGGGGCTCCAGGACCCTCAGGGGCCCTTTGTCTCACATCTCCAAGCCAGTGGTTCCCTTAGTCTCCGGAGGCCACCTGATGGCCTCTCTTCTGTCCTGGGCTCTCCTCCAGCAGCTCAGACCACACCAGCCACCCAGCAGGCTCCAGTCTCGCCCCTCCGGTCCTCCTCCAGCTGGCAGCCAGCATGATCTTTAAAATATAGACCACGTCACATAGCCTACCCGCTTGGAGTCTTCCGTGATTCTCACTGATCTCCAAATAATTCCAGACTCCTTTCCGGGTCCCACAAGGCCCTGGACAGCCCGGTCCCTGCCTGTCAGCTCCCCCCATCTCCGAGCTCCTGCACACAGACAACCAGCCCCAGGCCCAGCATTTGTTACTCTGGGAACTTTGCGTTCCCTGTACCCTCTGCCCTGGGTGCTAATGCAACCCTCGACAAGTGTCACCGAGCCCCTCTGTCCCTGACGCGGTGCCCTTTGTTTTCTTAGCAACACTGACCCATGTCCGAATTGCCTCCGTTCTGTGTTTGTTTCGTCGAATGATGAGAGCCGGGCCCACGGTGGGTGCCGTTAGCACGTGTGGTCATCACATACTTGTTGCCTGACTGTGTGCTCAGGGCCTGGCATGTAGTAGGTGCTTTGTGCTCCCGTGAAGCCATAGGGTTGCCCTTGCCTAGGGAAGCCACTGTCTTGAGCACGATCCCTGTCCCGCATCTCCGTCCTGTCCCCTGTCTTCCCCAGATGTGCTTGCATTCAAAAGGCCCCGCTTACTGCCCTGCCCCAGGCGCCTGTCCTTCCTGAATAATAAATAGAGAGCACACAGCGCTTACCTGGGAGGACTACCCACTCCCGAGGTGGACTGACCTGCCCAGGCCCCCTCAGATCCTGACGGGGATGCAGGACTCGGGGAAGGTGCCCCACACCTGAACAGTGTCCACCCCATGATGGGGAGTTCTTTGAGGCTTAATGAGACCGTGAAGGGGCATCTGGGAATCCCCCATCCCACAGGTTACTTCCCTAAGGCCAGGCGAGTCTGGAAACCAGGCACAGGCCACGCTCTGCCGTGGAGACAGGCAGGTCCCCAGGAAGGCAGAGGGAGAAGAGGGAGCGGGGCTCCGCAGGCCTGCGGGAGGGCAGGGTGGCGCCTTTGTCCCTCAGCCTCAGCCACACTGGGAACAGTGGCTTGCGCACAGGGAAGGGCGTCCAGGCCAAGGGGCGGGGACTCCTGCCATGGCATCCTCCTGCTGCTTCCTGGGGTGAGTGGGCACCGGGAAGTCACTTAAAGGGCCAGCTGACGCTGAGGAGGAGGGATGGGAGGTGGAGGGGCGCCCGTGGGATTTCCCTGCCCTCCTAGAGGGCTGAATCTGTCAGAGGGTCCCTTAGAGGGCCCGTGGCCGCACATCAGGTTTCCTGGGCCACGGCAGCCCGAGGGGACCAGGGAGCAGCAGGGCAGCTAAACGGGAAAGCCAGATCTACCTCATGGGACGCCCCCCCCCCACTTGTCAGGAGGGCCCCCAGATCCAGAGCCCTGGGCCAGGGGAACGGGCTGGGCCTCACTCAGACCTGAAGTCCCCGTGCTGTGGGACGAGAACTACCGTCAGGGGCCGGCGCTGCCCGGCAGAGCCCAGGGAAGAGCCCTTCTGCCGTTACTTACGGTGTCAGTGGAATGTGGGTTTCTGTGCCTCGGCTGTTTCGAGAGACCACTCCTTCGCCAGGGAGTGGAGGGTGGATTTCAGGCTCTTCTCATTTGTACCCTGGAAGTGGGGAGGCCTTCGGGCATGCCCAGGGGTCTGGGGCTCTTGCCAGATTGGCCTCCCCAGGGCCTTGGGGTTGTGGGCTCCTCACCCCAACCCTGGGAGATGGTAGGGGCGCAGCCCCACACCTCCTGCTTGGACCCTAAAGACCACAGTGGCTCTCTGAGGGTTGGGGGACTCTGTTTCCCCCGCTCTGCAATGGCCCCTGAACAAAGCCCTCTTGGGGGTCTCTGGGTTAGCAGCATAACCCTGTCCCGGGGAACCCTGGAGAGGGGGCATGGGGGATGGGAGCCCTGGATCCCTGTCCCCCCAACCTCGGAGCTCCTGCGTCAGGCTGAGCAGGGCGGTGAGATGGCTCAACAGCCTGGATTTGGAGCCACAGAGATGCTTGACCCAGGCCCCCAGTGCCCTGCATGGACCTGGGGTGTCAGGGTGGGGGTGAGGCTGGGCGGGGGACTGAGTGGTGGATGATGTCAGGGCCCGTGGTGGATTTGGAGGCCTGGCCAAGGAAGATATGGCTCAGGGATTCTTAACCCCAGGTGCTGGGGGAGGCAGTCTCTTTACCTCCTGGAACTGCCTTTGCCCGTCTGTAAATGCGGGCCACGGCAGCCCCATGAGAAAGCAGGAGATGGTCTCCTACGTCTGTGTTGGGTAAGCGTCAGCCACACGTTGGTGGCTCTGGCCCAGCTGCTCATGGGCTAGGAACCAGTGTTGGTCAGTGTTGACACAAGGCCAGCTGCATGGTAGGACTGTGGGGGTGCTGGGGAGGGGAGGGGGAGCTGGGACTTCGCATTAAAGCCGAAAGCTGAAAGCTGAGCCATAGGTGTGGAGAGGTGGGAGGGGATGGGACCTGTCACCTGCACCTCTCTACCTTAGCATATGCTGTTCCCCTGCCCAGAAAGCTCTTCCAGCCCTACAGTCGACCAGATGTTTGGGGAAGCTCAGGCCTGGTCTGGCTCCTTCTCTGTGGAGCCCGCAGTCTTTAGGGTAACCTTGAAGGAGTCCACCTCACCCCGTCTGTCCTTTCCCTTCTTATGTGTCAGGCCTCCTGCTCCTGGCCTGACCCCCTCTGATCTGAGCCCCCGGCTCCCCCTTCCCACTCGCTAGGAAGATGTCATTTGTTTTTCCCTGGCCGGTCAGTGAGCTCCTGCTTCTGTTTGCTTGGTTTGGGTGTTTTGTTTTATGCAGAGGCAGGGAGAGAGCTGGAGCCCGTTAAGCCGGACACCCCGGTCTGTAGACACCATCTCTGCAGAATGTGCTCCGACTTGCCGCGGGGGCTCCGTGGGTGCCCGCGCCTGCTGGTTAGGACATGGGCTCCGCGGTCCACACTGGCCGGGCGTCCCTGCCCCTCCTCTCATGCGTCACCCGCCGAGGGGCCCTGGGCAAGCCCCAGGAACTCCAGGCCTTGGTTTTCTCATCTGTGAAACGGGCGTCTCGGTGGTGAGAGCCGTGTGGGAAGGGCAGTGCCGGCCCACCCTCCACAGGTTCCGGCGTTGCCGAGCTGCTGGGCTCTTGGCACAGGGAGGGACCGACTCCTTATCGTCAATTAAATCTTTGATTAATGGCTAATGCTTGTGAAATGTTTAAACACAGGAACCACACAAAGGAATACAACCAACCCCCACTCGACCAAGTTGTCCTGTCTGTCTCTGTTTGCTCCAGGCCTCAGGCCTGGAAAGTGGAGCAGAGTGCGGGGCCCTGACAGCCCGCGGGAGCCCGCACCGGCCCTGCTCCCCTGCTCCCCGGAGGCTGTCCCGGCTGGCTGACCTGCCAGCGAGTTTTTCTGTAGTGGCCATATATGGACGGGTCCACAAACAAATGCAGGCTTCTCTGGCTGGTGTCCCCTTAGCATCCTCTCTGAGTCCTCATCGTTCTGGCGTCGCAGAGAACTTGGAAAAACAGCCTTGTTTGCGCGGTCATAAGTGATGAGTCCCTGTGCGTCTTCCCTGCTTTGTACAAGGAAGTCACGGTTTAGTTCCATCCTCCTGTCGAGGGGCGTTCGGCCCGCTTCCAGTTTATCCACTTTATCCCAGGGGTGTGTTTTGTGTTCAGGTCTCACTGGGCACGTAGGCAGGCACTGCTCTGGGGCTCTGGCCCAAAGTGGGGTCTCGGGGTCTGAGGGTGTGCACCTGAGCAGCCCAGCTGGGTGTGGCCAGTGATGAGGGGCACGGGACGGCCACACCCCAGACCACGGTGTTCCCCTCCCTCCACAGTGGCCCTTCTAAAACCAAACATGGCCTTTCCTCCAGGCTGGATGTGGACAATTCCCCAGTGGGCCTTTCTCTGCGGCAGCTGGGGGCAGAGTCCTGGGGGGGGCACCAGGGTCAGGCCTCCTGCCCTGCACTCTAGAACTCTGGGCCGGGGTGGGGGGCGGGGGTGGGCTTCCGGGTTCCCTGCCCCTCCCTGTTATCACACCAGATGGGGGCTGCTGTCCGAGGAGGGGGAGGAGCTCAGCTGCCCACGGAGCTGGTGCTGTTAAAACAGCCCGGAGCACATGGGAGGAGGAGCGGGCAGTGCCCGGGGTGCCTGCGTGGGGCTGACTACGTGAGTTTTGTGAGTGGGGCCTCTACTCTGTAGAGCCCTGCCCAGAACCCCAAGTGCAGCAAAAAAGGGGGAAAGACATCTTTCAGGCAAAGCGGACGTGGGTCCATCACTCTGGTGCCGCCGGGCAGGTCCATCGGGCGCATTCCCCATGCAGGGCCACCACTGACAGGTGCCGCAGGGCCCTGCCAGCCTGTCCTCCCCCCGCCTGCCAGAGGGCAGCCTGGGCCAGGTTGGGGGGGTGGTTTACGCTGCGATGGAACGAATGGCAGGAGGAAGACACGCAGGCAAATGACTGTCTTCCCAACCCGATCATTATTTTGAACTGTGTCTGCTTCTCAGTTTATTTTTAAATCTCGAAGGCGCGAGGAACACGCTGTTTATCTCCGGTGCGCTGCTCTCCCCAGCGTGGCCATCCGTCACGTCCCAGGCTGAGCGGGAGTGTCTTGCCTCGGCTGCCCCTGACTGCCCGCCCACAGGAGCGGGAGTAACCCGGCAGAGGGCACGGCTGCCCTCGGGGACCCACTCCTTCCCCGGAGGGGGCTTGCCCCGCTAGGCAGCAGACCTTTGGACACATTCACTGGAAATCTTTCCAAAATAGTTGCACCCACAGGATGCTTGGAAGCCTTTAGGTGTGAGAAATCATTTAACCCTTTCCTGGCAACCATTCATTTTTTCTAGGGATTAACATTTTTCGAAGGGTTTGAGATGAGCTCTCTCCTCAAACCCTTTGGACACACCGATTGCGTAAGCCCTACCAGCATCCCTGTTTGATAGATGGGCACTCCAGGACTCGGAGAGGCAAGAAAACCTGCCCAAGACCACCGGGCTGGGATGGGAACCACCTTGCCACGTGCCCCCTGCCCCCGACAACGCGGCCGGGACTGTCTGCCCCTCTGCTAAATGGCCCCAGATTCCTTTTCTTATGCTTCTCGTTGGAGGGTTGTTGGTTATGTTATTTTCTTCTCTAAAAAGCTTGGTTCTGCTTCTAGCCCGCTATTGGCGAGGCAGCCAGATAAATAAGATTGTCAGAAACGCGTGCAGACCGCGAGTGAGTGCGTGCTGCAAGACACCTGCGATTTGCCCGAGCGTCGTGAGCATGCGCAAGACTGCGAACGGAGGTCCTGACTTTGAGAGGCTCTGTCCTTGCGTGTCCTTCATTCTCACCGGGGTCTAGCGGGGACCCTCACGGTCACTAGCAGCAGCGAGCAGGTGTCCAGTGCTCACCCGGACGCAGACCTTCGGTGTGGTGCACAGCCGTGTGCTCCGTTCAAGCTCGGGAGAGGCCCCGGGGCGGCCGTTCTCCGGGGTGAGGCCAGGGCTCAGGCGGTCCGCGCCTTGCCCACCCCGCCGGCCAGGGAGCCCTAGGGCCCCAGGTGGTGCAGGAGCTTCGCGGTCAGACACCGGCAGCTTCACGTGAATTATGAGCGGGCGAGGGGACTGCAGAACAGAAGTGTGGAAGGCGAACCTTTCTAAGCGGGCAGGACACGAGCTTGGACCCTACAGGTGCAGCGCGCCGGCTGGGTCTGGTTGGTCCAGGTGGGACCCCGCCTGGGACTGGCATCCCGGCCGCCCCAGGTTCCAACCCTGGTGACGGGTATGGTGCTTGTCTGGGAAAGCTCACAAAGCCGATCGTCTGTGTGTTTTTCTGTATTTACATTTTATTTTATGGCGGTAGAGGCTGCTCTGGCTGGGACCCTGGGAAACCGAGGCAGGGCCTGCTCGGGTGGAGGGAGCACGGGCGCCCTGCCAGCCTGGGACCCCACACTCTGAGCGGCTTCTGGGGGTTTTCAGTGGCTTAATCTGTCCGCCGCCGCCTGTGCTGTTACTTTAAAGCGTGGCCCTGTAGATCCACTCACTTCTTTTTACATAAGCAAATTTGTATCTAAAAAGAACCTTCCAGTTGCTGCCGTGGTAGGAAGTCATCATTGCTTGTGATACAGAGCAGGGCTGCCCGGAGCCCGGAGCGGGGTGTCTGCGGTGGCAGCTCAGCGCCCCAGCCACCTGGCCTCCCTGACTCAGAGGTCGGCAGGACAAAGACCAGACGCTCCTCCCTTGTCATGGTCAGGAGGCTGGAAAGGGAATGTAAAGAGAGGAACATTGTGCCCAGGACCAGCAAGGAGCAGGGCGGCCGCAGTCCCCGGCTTCCTCTGCTGTCTTTCCACGTTTCGGGGAGCGTAGGTGATGGGCATGTTTGGGGTCTGGCTCTGGAGGCAGAGGGGGCCCTCGGTGGCCCCATTCCAGGGGCTTCCAGCAGCTGGCGGAGTGGGACGGACAGGCTGCCGCTCAGACCGTGGGAGGTGACCCCAGCCGTGGGGCCGCAGCGTTGCTGCGTTGCCTGGAGACCCCTTCCCCAGGAGACGGGCTGGCATCATGGGGTCGTGGGCCAGTTTTCTGCCGGGCGTATGCTGGGCCGGTGTCTCTGCAGCATGGGGCTGGGAGGCACTGCTCGCGGGGGGCAGGGCAAGGGGCCGATTTGTTCGGGTGCCAGACAGGGAGCAGGGAAGGTGGTTGTGTCCGAGCAGAGCTGCCCACCGTGTGGAGTGGTCACTCTCCTCCAGTCTGGATAGTGTCAGAGACAGAGGGGCCTCGGCCTTGTCCTTGGGGTGGAGGAAGGGAGCACCCACTCTGTTTTGGTCCAGCCGTTCTTGCTCACAGCTTTGACCTTGAACTGAGGGCCTGTGTTCCGCCAGGGGCTGCTGTAACAAAGGACCGCACACTGGGCTGGGGCCCAGAACCAGACAAGCTTAGTCTCTCCCAGTTCCGGAGCCGGGAGTCCAAAATCCAGATGTGGGCAGGGCCCTCTCCTTCTGGACGCTCTAGGACAGGAACCTTCCTGCCTCGTCCAGCTTCTGAGGCTTCTGGGGTCCCTGGGCTGGTGGCCACGTGGCTCCAGCCTCCCTCCTGTCTCCACAGGGCCTCTCCTGTGTCTCTCTGTGTCCTGTTCTCATACAAGAGCCCAGTCATTGGATCGGGCCCACCCTCCTCCCGTGTGGCCTCGTCTTCACTTGGTCACATCTGCAAAGATCCTATTTGCAAAAATGGCCACAATCACAGGTCCCAGTGTTAGGATGTGGACGTATCTTTGGGCGGGGACACGATTCAACCCTCTGCACCCAGGACGGGGTGGCCAGAGCGGGCAGCAGCCAGGAGCTTGCTGCGACCCAGAGAAGGGAGAGTTAAGAGCTGGACTCAGCTGACCGGGCTGGTGGAGAGGAGAGGGATGGTTCTGGAAACATGGAGGTGACATCACAGGTGTGGCCACACCATCTTCCCAGCAATCCTGGGTGTGACCCCCGGGGGTTGCCTTGTTTTCCACACTAGAGGCAAGGAGCCTCTCGGGTACCCAGAGCTGAGCTGGGAATGAACACGGGGTGTGACCGCTGAGGGGACACTCATCCCAAGAGGGAGGGGGTATGCACGTCCTTCAAAGAGAGCCTCCTCCAAACAGAAGAGGAGAAAACAGTGCAGTCTCCCCCAGGGCGCTGGACTCTGGGCCCTGGGAACAGCTCCTCGGTTCCCCTCTGCGGCGGGGGCTGTTTCGGGCACGCACGCATGCACGCACGCACTCCCGTAGTCCCGAAGCCCCTTCCTGCCCAGATCTGGAGCACTAACACCGGGGCAACTGTGCCTTCTGGGGAGGCCGGGCTAGTGGGGACATGGCGGCTGCTTGGGTCCCTCCTGATTGGCGGAGGGTGTGTGTCCGCGTGTGGGTGTGCGTGTCTGGGGAAGGGGCAGTGAGCACTCAGGGTAGAGAAGGGAGTGTGGGGACCCCGCACGCTTGTGCACCAGCACCTGGCCCCCAGAGTGCACGGATAGTGTCCAAGGACCAGGCTGGCCCGCACCCCACGCTGTGGGCACCTGGCCAGGGCGGTGGCTGCCCGTGGACACGTCAGGTCGGGGAGAGGTGATGATCAGACAGGAAGGAAGAGAGAGGAGGGTGCCCTCGCCTCGGGGGGCACTCCATCGTGTGCTGGGCAGGGGTGCTCGGTGGCCCTGATGACCTGGAGGGGGGCCGTTGGGAATCGCACCTGCCCTGGGCAGCCCGGCGACCGTGTATTAGGGCCAGGGCCTCTGAAAGGGGCTAAGCCGAAGGCCTGGGGGGTCCTGCCGGTGGCTCTGCAGCAGGGGAGCAGGGGCCCTGGCTGGGCTGGGCTCCCAGCCGCCGGGAGTCCGTGCTCTCGGGGGGCTGCCGGCTACGGAGGGGCAGGCCACTGGGACGCTCAGCAGTGGCCTCTGCCTCCCCTTCCCCCTCGTGGTCCTGCGGGCTCAGGATTGTCAGCACCTCTCCTGTCTCGGGGAGGGTAGAGGGGCCTGCGCCCGGCTGGCTGTCACCTTTTCAGCAGAGATGCCTGGCTCCTTTTTAGTCTTTGAAACTCTGAGCCTTCCTGGGGTGGGGATGGGGCTCGAATGTGCTCATTTCTTCTCTTGCTTTAAGCCTTTTAAGAAATTCTCCCTTTACGCCTTCAAGAGAAAGCTTTCAGCTTCTCCTTTTTCACTGTGTAGCATGGAAAATGTCAGGCACACAGAAGCAGAGGGGACGGTGCCACAGAGGCCCCCCGGCAACCCGCTGCCGCTGACGCCAGCCCCAGGGGCGGCTGTGTCTCATCCCCCTGAATGCGGTTTAAAATAGCCCTCTGTGCCCACCCCCGTCCTCCCCCCACCCCCGTGTTGTCCTTCTTGTGCTACCTGCCTTTATCACCGCCGGCACGGAGGGAGGAGGGAGGCGTCAGGAGGAGCCAGCCTGTGTCCTGGGAGGCGGGGGAGGGTGGCGGGCCCTCAAGGCTCCCCTCCAGGTCTGCGCCCTGTTCCTGGGACGTTCCGTGGCCATCCACACCCGGGGCGCTGTGTGCCAGCTCTGCAGAGCACAGGCAGTGGGGAAGGTTCTGGAGGTCGCGCCCCGACGACCCCTCGAGAGCTTGAGGAGCTGCCGGTGGGGTCAAGCCCACCCTCCCAGAAGACGCCCGGCGGGGGGAGGCTCTAGGCGCTGTCTCCTCGCTCCGGAGCGGTGGGCCTCTGGGGCCAGGGTCCCCAGCCTCTGCCTCCTCTGGTGCCCCCGCCCTCTTGGCCACTCAGGTGGAAGAGAGGTCAGTGGTCCAGTCAGCCCAGTATGGATACTGAGCACCTAATGTATACACATCCGGGTGGGTTCGACCCCCCAGGAAGCAGGCATTGGCACCTGCTACTTGCCCAGTGCTGGCCGGGCACCGGGCGCCCAACAGGCGACACCCAGCCCCGGGCCCTCCCGCCCCCTCGGGCCCCCTGCCAGGCCTTCCCCTCCCGCGTCCCCGCGTCCCCGCGTCCCCGCGTCCCCCGCAGGATACAGCGCCTCCGCCTCTCCTTACTTAGTTTCGGCCGGGCAATGGCTGCGCTGGGGGCGTTTTCCTACTGTAAAGCCGCACGCGCTCATCGCGGGGCCAAGCAGATGGGGGAGGCCCCCGTCACACACGGGTTTACAACACACGGACGCGATAGTCCTTGTCACCGCGGCCCCGCCTGGCACTGTGGCACGGTCTGCTCCTCACACCGGGCGCCTTCCGAGCCCCCGTTACAGACGCCGAGCCCGTGGCCCTTGTGTGGCCACGTTCAGGGTCCTCGGCATGATGCTCTCTCACTTGCCAGCACCCACCCGTGCGTGGCGCTTTCCCTCCGGAAATAACACCACACAGCATGTCCCTACGCAGACACCGAGAGACGGGCTTTTATTCTGGATGGTAAATCTCTGGAAGCCGGATCGCTGGCTTAAAGGATTCGAACGCGTGGTGGTTTGCCTCACATTTACAGACCCCTTCCTCTCTCCCCCCGTCCGTCACCCGCTGTCCACCGCGCCTGCCTCTGAGCTGGGCCACCGCTCAATCGCTGGGCTGACCTGCAGGGTGCAAGGGAGGAGTCCCCAAAGCACAGCGCTTTCCACTGACCAGCAGACCTCGATCTGTCACTGTGGGCCGGCCTGCGTCTGTGACGAGCCCCCCCCCCCCACCGCCCCTGGGCAGCTCGAGGTCCAGGGCAGCCCCACACCAGGCCCTCTGGGGACACACAGTACGAGACACATCCAGCCTGAGGGCTGCAGCCGAGCACCCCCTGCTCCCGCCTCTGCCAGGCTCAGCTGGGCCCTCAGGACCCCCACCACCCAGCCCCCGTCCCCGGGCAGGTGCCCAGGGCTCCGCAGCCAGGGCGACAACCCCCCCCCCCGAGCCCTTGGGACTGGTGAGGCATGCAGCTGGTCGCTCGTGGTGTTGGTGGGAAAGCCGCCTCTGCTGGGATCCGCGGTCTCTTCCCACTTCGGAGCTGGGAGGAAGACGTGAGCTCCTCAAGTCCAGGGGCCTGGATTTGCCGTGGGGAAACTGAAGCCTGGGGGTCGTGTGAGTGGGCAGATTCCCCAGGAGCCGGGCTGGGGCCCGAACCCTTGCTGGTGTCCCCCAGCCTCGCCCAGCCACTCACGCTGTCCCCATCCTGAGGAGGTGTGACCTGTGTGTTTATCGCTGGGGACAGGGCGGGGAGACAGCTGTGCCACCAAAACCCCTCTATCCTCGGCGGAGCCACGTCTGAAATCCCAGTGCCTGCTCGCTGGGCGTGGCGGGAAGGAGTGCGGGGGGCAGGTGAGTAAACAGAGGTGCTGCCTGCTCCACAGTGAGGGGCTCCATGCGGCCTGACGCTCTTGGGGCCTGTGCTCCCTGTGCCGGACGCTATTTCCCGAGCCCTGCAGGTGCCCCCAGGCTCATCCCACCTCCTGAAAAGAAACCCGCCTGCTCCCAGGAGTCCTGGGCACACGGCCAGTGCCCACCAGCAGCTGAGCAGTCCTACCAAAGGGGCATAGCTGAAAGTACGGTGGAAACCCAGTGTTGAAACACACCCACAGCCAGCCTGACGCCCTGTCCCCGGGGTCCAGCCTCTGTGCCCGTGGGGGCCCCTGGCCTCCTCCCAGGCTGGACACTCTCCTTGCATCTTCTCTCACCCCTACTCTCAAGGGCCCCCAGGTCTGCTCCCAAGACCCCCTTTCCACCCTCCCACAGAGAGCGCCCTGGCTCCCATCCCTCCATGAGCTCCAGCTGACCGTCCAGAGAGAAGTGACAGTCAGCTCTCTGGGCTCCCGGGGCCGGGGCGCTGGGGCTCATGGCCAGGGCCAGGCAGCGGGCAGTCTCTCTCGGGGAGGCCCGGTTCACAGGTGTGGCTGCAGCCAGGGACCATGTTTGGAGTGTATTTTCTAGCTGACGCCTGGATAGCTCTCAGCCCACCCAGATCCTCCGGGTGCGCCCATGGTTGGCACGACCTTCCTCTGGTGACACAGTGAAGGCATGTGATGAACCAGCACCCATTCCAGAAGGTGCTGGGCCCCCTCCCTTCCCCAGGCTCGGTGTTCTTGTCAATAAGATGTGCATGTTGCTCTCAGTGCACTTGGTGCTTGCTGGTTTGGGCAGGGTCTAAGGACTGCAGTCTGGGGTCAGCCTCCAGAAGCTGGCTTCCAGCTGGCGCAGACCCAGGGATGCGCGGTCCCCGATGGACACAGCCATTCCCAGCCGCGGGGTCCCGAGCTGGTCCTGGGCGGAGCCAGACCCGACCCGCCACGGCCAGGCCCGGCAGCCAGGGAACCGTGCTGGCTCACTGGGAGGTTCCGTGGAGGGTGACTGCGAGCTGAGCGCTACGGTGGGCCGCTGCCAGGCTGGAGGAGGGCAGCAGGGCGGCACCGCTGGCCCGGGCACCCGCACAGATGGCGGGACTGAAGGCACGGATGAGTGAAGCTCCCTGGCTCTGGGGGCCTGGTGCAGGAGCAGGCCAGCATGGCAGAATGGCCAACGCCTTCCTGGGCTTGCTAGGGCTCCTGGTGGAGGGGCGGGGGGCGGGAGGTTACAGGGCTTCATGCAGGGGATGGAGCCCCGAGGAGGTTAGTCAAGGGGGGAGGGGGTAAAAGGTGGCTCTGCTGAGGGTGCTCGGGGACAGTGAGAGGAACTGGTGGGTCATTGGCCTAACCCAGGTGAGCGCGAGGGGGCCGCACAGGCGGAAACGGGACGAGGGCCAGGTGGGGTTTCTACAAGCAAAGGGAGCACTGCGAACCTGCCCGTGCTGGTTGCATCATGGCAAACCCCCTTCACCCCCATCCCAAAGTCTCCATGGGGCTGTGTGACCCTGAAACTGCAGGGAGTTGAATGGTGACCCCCCAAAGGATAGGTCATAGTCCTAACCCCAGAACCCGTGAATGTGACCTTACTGGGAATTTGGAACTTACAGATGGACCAAAGTCTTGGTATGAGGTCATCCTGGATTGTCTGGTGGACCCTAAATCCAGTGACTTTTAAGAGTTAGAAGAGGGGGTTTAAGACAGACACAGAAGGGAGGGGCCGCATGATCTCGGAGGCAGAGGCTGGAGAGACACGGCCGGCCACATCCTAGGCATGCGTGGGGCCCCAGGCGCTGGAAGAGGCAGGAAGGACCCTCCCCCAGAGCCTCCAGGGAGAGCGGGGTCCTGCCCACACCTGGAGTCTGGACTGCTGCCTGCAGAACCGGGAGAGAATATATTACTGCAGCCCAGCTGCCCAGCGTGTGTCGTCTGTGGCGGCGGCCCAGGACACTCACGCGCCTGCTCTTTGGGGAAACTCGTTCTCTTCCAAAAGCCTTGAGACCCAGTGGAGCCGCCACCCCCACGGGCCACCTCTACTGTCAGCGGCCGACATGGGCCCGGAACTGGGGCTTGCTGTGTGGCTTCTCCCCTGGGGGGGTGCAGGCCCTGCAGGTGGAGCCCACTGGGCCTTCTGCTTCGCCTCCACTGGCCGTCATTGGCGCTGGGGGGATGGCCAACATTCTGCCCCAGTTAGAAAGGAGAGCCTGGAAGGGTGGCCATGTGCTCACCCCACGGGGGGCCCGCCCACACACCGGATGACCCAGGAGTCTGACCCCATGTGGGGCCGGGGCACCACTGGGAAGCTCCCCTGAGCGCCACCCCCAGGCGCTGGGACAGGCTATCCCTCGACACCGAGCTGAGACTCTTCCGGACCGATGCAGCTGCCCTGGGCTGGGTTCCCTGGGGCGTCCCTGAAGACGGGTGTAGATGGAGGGACCGCTGGCTGTCAGGATCCGACCTGGTGGGCAGGTGTCCGTAAAGCCCCTCCCAACCCAGAAGGACACGTTGTGACCCAGGGCCAGCCTCCGGTCACTCTTGGTGTCATTTTTAGCTGTCACCTGCTGCTCCTGAGGTGCCTGGGGGTGCTTCGTGCCCTGGAACTTGTCATCTCCTAGCGTGAGCAGTGTGTCCGCGAACATACCGGGATGTGGGGCTCAGAACGTTGGGGAGGAACCTTGCCTTCTCATCTCCCGCCGGGGGTGGGGTGGTTCTCAGCCCCGACGGCTGTGGGGGACCCGGCTGTGGGGGACCCAGCCTCGGGGACCCGGCTCTCCAGGGGTCTGTGGACCCTTCTCCACATCTCCGTGACTCCACGGACAGCTCACGGGCAGCAGGATTTGGGCCTGGATGGTGGCCGTTTCAACATCTGTAAAATGGTCTCCGCTGTGCCCACTGCGCTCCCGGAGAGAGGGTTGTGGGTCCTGGGTCACCCCTGCTTGGGGTGAGCCAGGGTCCCACAGGGATGATGCTCCGTTGTGAAAATTAACCTTTTTAGAGAAGACACAGTGCCCGTCACCTAAAGCTGCGGGTGCCACGTCCCTGCACTGCATCCTCCGACAGCCCCGCTGCGTGCTGGGCTTCAGGGCTGGACCGCTTTCGCGGGTAAGTGCGAGCCCCATGAGTACGGGCCGCGGTGTGCTTCTCCATCAGCCGGCGCGCGGCTGGCCTGCGACCACGCTTTGCCTGTCTCGAACACATGTGTTCATGTTGCCATCTGGACCTGTTTTCATTTCTCTCGACCTCTTTGGGGACCCTCGGCATGGCCCCCCAGGTTTCATGGGTCAGGCCATGACACTTGCCCAGCGGGAAGCTGGGTGCCCTCGTGCGGGCTGTGCACAGGGCTGGGACGGTCGGCTCACGGGTCCAGCCGGGTCCAGGGAGCGAAGGGGGCTGGTGGCCGGGTCTGGGGGCCTGCGGGCCTGCGGGCTTGGCCACCACATCCTGGAGATGTCAGGTCGCCTTTCTGGACTGTCCCCTGCTGTGGCAGGACGGGAAGAGGGTGCTTGGCCCCGCCGGACTCGCAGGCCCACTTTCTGCGCCAAACACATGACTTCGGACAGAACCAGTTTCCCCACACGCTGCCGCCGCCAGGGAGGGGCGGGGGGAAGCCAGGACTGTGGGCTGCCCACAGCCTGACTCGGGGTCACCGGCAGAAGGGCCTGGAAAGTAGGGCTGCCCCTCACACCCCAGCAGCTGCCTGCCCAGCCCGTCAGTGGGGGAGTAAGGCCTCATGCTGGAAGCTGAAGGGAAGGGGCCTGGGGTCATGCAAGACCCATCGGCTTCGCCCAGGAGAAGTGCAGCCAGCTGCCCCCCGATGAACACAAACGCGCAGGGCCAGGCTCGGCTGGACCCACTGCGTGCAGGACCTGGAGGTGAAGGTACGAAGGACAGCCGTCCCCCCGGCAAGCTAGTGGGCTGACCTCCAGGGCCAGGAAGACGGGGGTACAACAAGGAGTGCGCAGGCGGCCCCATGGACGTTCTGTCCCTGGACCTCCTGTTCTGGCTCTCAGGACCGTCCCAGCAGATGTGGGGGTGATGCCAGGGGCCCAGCATCACCTGCCCCAGGCGGGCTGGGATTTGGGGGCCTCCCCTAACCAGCCACGTGCCCTGGGCCAGTCAGCTTGTTCTCGGGGCCTCAGTTACTGCATCTGTGGAATGGAGAGAAGACAGGAAAAGGGAGCATTTGGGGTCTTTTTTGCTTTCAAGACGTGGATCCTCCCAGCCCCTGGACAGAGTGGGAGGCAGAACTGGGGGGATCGTGCCTGCTGCCCACCTGCTGACTCATTCGGCATCCGGTGCCGGTGAGGACACAGTGCAGGGGTGGCGTGCGCGTGTGGGTGGAGCTTCTGCTGTGTGAGAATGGGACCGATCTGAGGAGGGAGTTTCCAGTTTATACAAGGATTCACCTCCCAATCGGGGGAAGCCAGGCCTCCCGGCCCCTGCATGCCGCTCACGTGGTGACCGAACCCCGAACCCCCGTACAAAACCCGTTTCCACCACAGTGCTAGGCAAGGATGAGCTTGAGCCCTTCCGGAAGCCCCACTGTGCGGGGGACCACGGGGCGGGGGGCTGGACCGTGCTAGGGCAAACGGGAGTCTGGGGTCCGTGTCCCGTCGCAGTGTGGATTCTCCTGGAGGAAGCGGGGTGCTGCCCATTTCCAGGTGATCCCGAAGCAGGGGTTTCCTGCACACCTGCGCTTGGGTTGAGAGACATGTTCTGCCATTGGCGGGAGTGGTCACGGCTCTGAGTGGCATTCTCACACATAACGAGTCCTTGGTGGCCCCTGCTGGGGAGGACTCAGCTGGGCCGTGCAGATCCAGAGGCCGGGGAGGAAGGCGGGGGCACTGCTCCTGTAAGTGAGGAGATGGAGCACACAGGACCAGTCTTAAGGTTGGGAGAGCCTGAGTGTCATTCGCAGAAGCAGAGGGGACGGCTTGGGGCTGCCGTTCTGCTCTGTCCAAGGCCAGGTGCTGCTCCCACCCAGATCTGGAGCCTCGTTGCCTGTAGAGGAGAGACTGGGGGGGTTGGCTAGGAAAGCGGCTTCACCCTGACCTGGGGACCTACGTGGCCGTGGTTTTGTGGATTCCGAAGCCAGATGGGCATTAAGGAATGAGCAATAGAATTGTGTATCGAATGGGTGGCCATCGGACGTGTGTCCTCTCTGCGATGTATTCTAAATAGTTCTTGGTGTAAGTTCAATTATGTTGACCCAGACTTCTGATCACGCTTCTGTCCGTATCAGCCCTCCCGGGGCCGGACCTCAGACAGCAAAGCAGAGGCTCACGTGGGAGAAGGCAGCCGCAGCCAGAGAGTGGGGAGCTGGGCAGGGGTCTGCAGGAATCCCACGGGGTTCCAAGGACATCCCGCCTGGACCGTGCCCGAGGCCAGTTCTGGGACGTGACTGCAGCATGATTCCTACGCCGCGTCTACCAGCCTGGATTCCCCGGGCCACGAGCAAACCCAGGGTCGCCGCGTGCACATCTGTCCAGCCACCTGGTCGCTCCAGCTCTGTCTGGAGCCCGGCCCTCAGCCTCATGTCACCAGATTTGTGGCTTCCCCGTGGACGGCTCCCTTCAAGGGGAGCCCGTGCCGGTTCCTGTGGGCCCTCGCGCTGAGGTTCCCGGGGCCCATGGCACCCCTGTGCTCCTGAAACGCCAGGCTTACTTCGTTAGGGCTTAGCGTTACCCCCAGCAATAGTCCATGTGTTGGCAAGCAGTGAGCGAGCAGCTCTCCAAGCCCTTTACGAGCCTTTTCTCATGCAGGCGGCCTGGGCGGCCTCGCCGTCACCCTGTGGATTGGTGCTGTTATCAGCCCACTGCAGATGAGGAGACCAAGGCACCGGGAAGATGAGTGGCTGGTCTCCCCCGACTGCTGCATTTCTGTTCTCATGGTGGGGCTCCTGTCGGTGACGACAGCAGAAAAGCAAGCAGCATAGTGTCCAGGTGTATTGGTCAGGGTTCTCCCGTGTGTCTGTGTGTGTCTGTGTCTGTGTAGGCTGGTACACGCCCAGAGGATGGGGAGCTGGGAGCCCCCAGCAGCCCCCCGGTCGCTGGCTTGATGACGTGCAGCAGGGGGTTGGGAGGACAGCGCCCATCCCAGGGGTCCAGGCCGCCCCTCTTTCTGACCGGGGAGGGCCCCGAGACCCGGCTGGGCTGCTGGACGTTGTGCAGTCATGAAGCTCTGGTTACATCCCAGAACCGGCCTCAGCCACAGCCCAGGTGGGATTTATGTTGCAGGAAGACTGGACATCAGATTTCCACAGACCCCACATGCCAGGCAGCACAGGACCAGGAGCTATGAAAAGGGGGTCCTTCAAGACAGGGGGCACATCTCCCTGAGCATGCCAGGGTGCCTCCCACCCAGCGCCGAGCAGCTTGGGGCCAGGCAGGCTGGCATTTAAGACGACCCGTGAAGGAGCCATGTGAGTGAGGACACCTTTCCCGGGAGAGAGGGCACAGAACCGTCCGGGCATCCCTGCGGGCCGCCCCGTCCTGAGACGCAGAGTGGAACCCAGCCGTCTGAGCAGGGAGGACCCCCTGGGACCATCCCCTCCCTCGTCCTGAGGCTCAGCCTGCTAATGGAGTCCAGCGTGGGGGGCTGTGGAGGGGCCTTGGCCGGCTTCCCCTCTGCACAGGGAGACCCTTGGCAGGGCTTCCAGGAGGTGGGTCCCTGCCTGTGCCCGCTCCGACTGCTCAGCCGAGGGCTGATGCCCCCTCCCAGGGCCCCAGCAGGGTTTGGCCCCGGCCTTGGTTCCCCCCACCCTACCCACCCACCCCACCACCCCTGCCCCATGTCCTTGTCCTTTCCGTTTGCTGGCTCCTCCAGGGAGGGGCCCACACACTTACCTACCGGCTGACCCCAGAGTCACCCGACAGGAGCAGCTGCAGAGGATGGCGTGGGGGTGGGCAGTGGGACAGACCGAGGCAGAGGGGTCTGGAGGAGCGTGTAGGCTTGCCCGAGCCCCCAGGGCTCCCTTGGGCTCAGCCGTGGCCCGCCCCCCCCCACCATGGGCGCCCTGCCTTCTGCAGCCCCAGGGCCCCAGCCTCGGGGACAGTGAGGTGCACGTAAGCTTCGGCTCATGGCAGCCCGTGGCCCAGTTTGTCCAGCTTTCTCGTCGGAGCTGCCCGCCCACACTCGGGGCTCCAGCCCTGCAATGAGGGAAGATGAGTAGGGCTGCAGACGGCGGTGTGCCCGGCGTTGGCCACATTTCTCCCTGTGGCAGCTGCCTAACTGCCTATCTGTCCTTGCGGCCACCAGGGCAGCGGTGGCCTGGGGGGGCCGAGGATTCTAGACAGAGGCCAGGCCCCCGGACAGGCGGTGAGCATCTCTCCTAGAAGGGGACGTGATGTCACTCTGGGGCCCAGACCTACCTCCCTGCTTCAGAGGTGGACACGGAGAATGGACCAGGGACCCCCTCAGACCTGGGTCTCCTAGCTGGGCTCCTGATGCCCCCTCTCTCGGCCACCCTCCCCACCACACCCCTGCCCCAGAGAGCAGTACTTCCAGGTTGCCATCCGCATCTGAAAATCAGTCCCCTTTCCATCAGGACAGAGGGCAGGGTCAGAGAGGGACATGGTGGGGTCAGGCCTGTGGGGGACCACGTGGAGTCCCGCCAGGGGACTGGGGCTCCCCAGAACTGGGTGGAAACCGTGCAAGTGGGCGGTGCCTGGGCTGGCTGACCAGGGCACTCGGCATGCAGTTGGCCAGGTGTCGGTCAGGAGGCCACGTGGGCTGGTGCCAGGGCCCAGCCCTATCCCCCAGCCACATGACCCAGCTGAGTCAGCCTGAGAACGCCCAGGCCAGCAAGCCACTTCCTGCCCTCTTTCCAGGGCTCAGCCACACTCCATGGCCCTATCTGGGAAGTATCTCTCCGGGGGAGGGCCCGTTTCTGCCACCACCCTCCCCCAGCCTGGCCCCTTCCCCTCCTTTCTGGCCCTGGCCTCGGCTCTCCAGAGTACAGACAGGACTCAGCTTGAAGTGGCACCACCAGAAAGGGCCTGGGAACGGTTCAGGCCACAGGGCCCTACAGTAGCCGTTTTCCCTCTGGGGGCCTTGGTTTCTGCGTCTTTAAAACAAG
>NC_048233.1:88840237-88867179 GCF_002007445.2 Ailuropoda melanoleuca
TCCCAAGTGAGGGTCTGACTACAAGATGGGGTGACCCCTGCCACTGACCCCGGACCCCGGAAGTGCCTCTGCTCCCCTTGCCAGGGTGGGTGGGAGGATGCCCACCAGCCCCTGGGGCCGCCCCTGCTCTCTGCGTGAGGTGTGACTTCATCTCTTCCTTCCTTCCAGAAGCCTCCCAGCGCCCAGGCCATGAAGGAAGAGGCCTTTCTCCGCCGCCGCTTCTCGCTGTGTCCGCCTTCTTCCACCCCCCAGAAAGTCGACCCCCGGAAACTCAGCCGGAATCTGCTCTTCGGTGGAGAAAATGAGCTCTACCCTCTCAGCCCAGGTCAGCGCCAGCACGGGTCTTCCCGGCCTCGCGGTCCAGCTCTGTGACCTGAGGCAGGTCTCTTCTCCTCTCTGTGCCCTCCGGCTAGGGCGAGCGACAGCCTTGCTCGGCTAACCGCCGCCCAGGTCCTGGTGCTGGGTAGTATGAACAAAGGGCCAGCAGGGCACCGGAGCTGTTTTGGCAGTGGAGATCAGCAGGGGGCTCCCTCGCCCGGGCTCTGGGGGCAGCTCGTCTTTGGAGAGGCAGTGTCGTGGGGCGGTTCCCAACCTAGCCTCCAGGAACCGGCAGCCTGAGTGCCGGCCCCAGTTCTGCTGGCTGGGTGACCCTGGGCCAGCGGCAGGACCTCTTGGGGCTCAGTTTCCTCATCTGTAAAATGGGGATATCAGTACCTCCTCTTAGCTGCAAGGGAGTCCTGGGCTCTGAGAGGGAGCAGTCCAGACTGGGGCTGTCATGCCACTGGTGGTTAAAGCACTGAGCCCACAGGGCACAAGGTCACCTGCACCTGCTGGTGCTCCCTGCCCCGTCACCCAATTCCTCACGAGCCCGCCCAGCAGAGTCTAAGCCGAGTGCTCTCCGCGTGTCTGAGACTGCTGCTCCCAGAGAGGCCTGCCTTTCCTCCCGTCCTGGGAAACCTCACCTCCTCCCTCCTGCCTGCCCCTCGCCCGCTGCCTGTCTTGGGAGGGAGGAGAGAGATGCCCGAGCCCTTCCCAGCTGCAGTGTCTGTCCTGCCCCTGGAGAGCCGGGAGGACCTCCCACCCAGAATCTCACAAGTAGATATGGAAACAGGCCGTGTGACATGTTCCTTGTCAGGTGACACAGGCCAGGGGCACGGGATGCCTGGGAAAGTATATCCGACCTCTGTTCTCTGCTGCCATGTCCTCTCAGGAGCAGGGGGAGGGAAAGGACAGGTCCCAGTTGGTGGCCAGTCTCAGGGTCTTTGGTCCCCAGAGTGGCCGGCCCACGCAGTGCAGGACCCAGCAGGCAGGGACCTTCTCCAGGAGAAGAGGAGTGGGCAGGTCCCGGGGGCAGGGGAGAGGAGGTGGATGTGGACAGAGGAGACGAGCCAGTGCCTGCCTCCCGACTGCCACTGAGATGGAGCCACTCCTGTGGGGGCTCCGAGGGCCCCCGTCCTCCCAGGCCAGCAGGCAGTGCCCACATGGAGGTGACAGTGCAGGACAAGCCCCCCAAGACAGCCCTTGAGTCAGGGGGTCCTGGAGGGAAGGGCACCCTGGAAGTACAGAAACTCCCAGCTCACCATGTGCCCGGGCATTGGGTCAGGGTGNCTCTCTGTGCCCTCCGGCTAGGGCGAGCGACAGCCTTGCTCGGCTAACCGCCGCCCAGGTCCTGGTGCTGGGTAGTATGAACAAAGGGCCAGCAGGGCACCGGAGCTGTTTTGGCAGTGGAGATCAGCAGGGGGCTCCCTCGCCCGGGCTCTGGGGGCAGCTCGTCTTTGGAGAGCAGGGTGCTTTCTGGACGCAGAAACAGAGGCAGTAAGGGAGGCTCCTGGCTGGGGCAGGGAGGCCTTGGCACCTGGAGTGGCTGCTGTTCCAGGGCCTTCCTGCTCCAGGAGAACCTAGGCCCCCAAGGACAGAACCATTTCCTCAGGCTGCCATGCTGGCCTCTCCACAGAGCATGGCGCTCCGTCCCCAGCCCCCCAGCCCCTTCCTAGGGCCCCAGGAAGTGGGTGTGCAGAGCCCCCGCCGGGGCTGGTTCTGTGGGCGCCTGTCCTCACCACCCCGCCCAGATGGTTTCCCCAGCACGGGGACCCGGCAGTAAGCTGGAGGGCATAGCTGTCGTCCCTCCTCTGAGCCCACCCCTCATCTCCCTGCCTGTAAACCCTGCTTTGGAAACCCTCTTCAAAATCAATGGAGCTAGGGAAGGATGACTGTTTCCCCCGGATTGAATGCAGACAGCTTGAGCTTCCCTCCCTCTTCCTAAGCCAAGCTGAAAATGGACACCTGCCAGATTGGGGGACACGGACCGTGTCTGGCCACCTCCCTCCGAGAGCCCAGCTGCCAGAGCATCAGGGCGAAAGTGGAGGCCAGGCGTGGTCCGGGCACCCTGAACCCACCATGTGCCTCGGAACCCGGACACCGCGTTCTTCCTCGGAAAGCGGGGGGGCTGGATGTGCAGCACCAGCACCCCAGGTGCCTGGGCTCCTCCTGCAGATCGTGGGAGCTGGGCCTCCACTCCCGGGCCCCACCCCGCAGGGACCCTGGCTGGTGGTGTTTGATCTCTCTGCTGGCTTCCCACCCTGCCTAGGCGGCCCGTGCCCACCCCTCACCTGCTGCACTCAGGGCGGCCAGCCGGAGGGGCTGGCCCACGCCACGCCCTGGTCCTCACTCCAGCCACTCTCTTTCAGGGAAGGACATGGAGCCCAATGGCCCATCGCTGCTGAGGGATGAAGGGCCCCCGACCCCAGGCTCTGCCACAAAGGGGCCACCGGTAAGAATCTGGCCATGGGAGGACTGAGAGGGAGTCTGCCCAGGGAACAATAGAAAGTAGCTTGGGGGGGGGCGTGGGAGCAGGGACACCGGGCCCAGCCTGCCACCCCCAGCTTATGTGAGCCAGAAGGGGCAGCTGTGAACCCCACATCTGGGGAGGCTGGGACGAGGGATGGAGTCAGAAACAGCTTGTTAGCTGGCTTGTTGGAGCCCCCTTCCTGGCATAACTCAGGCCGGGGAGGCTGGGGACTGGACAAGGGCCGTGGGCTGCTAGGCGGCATTTTGGGATAGAAAACACTGTAAGAGGGAGGCCTCCAAGCCCTTCCGTTGTAGGGAAACCACTGACGGATGAGCCTTCCCTCCCTCTGCCTTTGCCTTGCTGTTCCCTCCACGAGGTACGCCCCTCTGCTCGGGGAGGGGGGCGAGTTCTGGAAACGCACGCACACCCCACCCCCACCCCCACCTGCCTCATGCTTCCCAGGCCAGCCCCTCTTGGCTCGGGCCTGGCTGTGCCCCTCCAGGCAGCACCTGGGTCCAGGGAGGGCGCTGAGGCCCCGGGCACCGCACATGGGGTTTTAGGCACACCCTTCTGTCCCCAAGAGGGTCTCAGGCCGGGGCAGCCGTGGCCCCAGACACTGACAGAGGTTGGTGGCTCTGGGTTCTGGTGATGGGGCTGGGGAGCAGTGCAGACAGACCCCAGGTTCGCCCCCTGTCCAGCCGCCTGCGGCGCCCCGGGTGACCTAGAGTGACTGCCTCACTCCTCTGGGACCTCATGTCCCCATCCATCAAATGAGGGCTTGCTGTGGCTCTCATGATCTGTCCCTGTGTTTGCCTCGGGCGAAGAGGAAACCGGAGTGGGGGGTGCGCCCCACTGCAGAGGCTCCGGAGCCTGCCATTCCCTTCTCCATCCTGGGCCCCAGGGCTGCCAGCTGCTGGTCGGGCAGTCAGAGCTTGTGCGTTTACGTACTTATTTTTCTTCAATTGAATTCGTTTTCATCTTTCATTGCAGTAAAATATACATGCCCCAGATTTACCGACCTATCCAAGTCTAAGCCCACAGCTCAGGGGCACGAAACACATTCACAGTGTTGTGCAGCCTTCCCCCATCCATGACCAGAACGTTCCATCTTCCCCAATGAAACTCTGTCCTCTGAGACACTCACCCCCATCCCTCCCCCGGTGCCCACTGTCCACGCTCTGTCCCCCTGAGACAACGACCCCCGTCCCTCCCCTGGCCCCGGCGCCCACCGTCCATTCTCTATCCCTGTGAATCTGGAGACTCTAGGGACCTCATGTGGATTAAACCTGCAGTATTTGTCCCTTTGTGTCTGGCCTGTTTCACTCAGCGTCATGTCCCCAGGTCCATCCACGCTGTGGCCAGAGTCAGAATGTCCCGCCCTTTTAAGACTGAGGAGTATTCGTTGCATGGACGGACCACATTTGTTAATCTATCTGTCAGTTGGCACTGGGGTTATTTAGTTTTTCAAGGTACAAGCTTATGGCATAAAAACACTGAAAACGTCGTGTCCTTCTGCGACCCGATAAAACATACACACACTGTCAGAAACAACGTGACTTGGTTCAAACTTCAGATCCCGTCCGTTCGGTAATTAGGTCTGGGTGGCGCCCGAGCCGCATGCGGGCCATGGGTGCGGGGGTGGGGGGTGCTCCCGAGAGCTCGGCCTCCTGCCCTCCTGGTGCGTTCGTCCTGGGGGGGAAGACAGCACCAGACAGCACAAGTTCAGCCTGCCACACGTCAGTTCCTGGGGAGCGGTGGAGAAAGCTCCACGCACCCCCGATTCCTCAGGGCGACTTGAGGCTGCCTGGGGAGACGCAGCTTGGGAAGAGACACAAGCTAATGGAGATGGTGTGTTTTTTGTGCGGTGAAATGCAAATACCCTGAAACCAGCCATTGTATATGCCCGGTTCAGGGGCATTCAGTGCGTTTGCTGTGCAAGCACATCTCCGTCTAGTTCCCGAACATTCCCGTCCCCCAGCCAGAAACCCCACCAAGCCCTCCCCGCGCCCCCTTACCAGCCCCGCAGCCCTGACTCCCCCTCCTGTGTCTGTGGATTTGCTCGCTCTGCACGTTTTGCGGCGAAGGAATCGTGCAGCGTGTGAGCTCCCTCCGGCGGGCGTGATCTGAGCTTCACCTGAGCGGTGGCGTGTAGCCGAGCCCTGCTGCTGTTTGGGCTGAGTCCTATTCCAGGTGTGGACGGCCCATGCCTGGCTGGTCCGTTCATCCGCTGGTGAACTGTCTTCATTCTTCAGCTCCTGGGACCGTGTTGGAGCCCGGAAGAGTGGGACTGCGGCTGGGTGGTCGCTCCGGAGTCACGGGGACGTCTCAGGATTCTGTATTTAACTTTCTGAGGGACTGCCAGACCCTCCCCCACTGCATCTGCACTGTTTCACGACCCCCGGCAATGAGAGAGGGCTCCCCTTCCTCACCCCCACCCCACACGTGGGTCTTCCGGGTTTTTCCTTGATCGCTGTTGTCGTGGTCCCCGTGGGTATGCAGTGGTGTCTCTCTGTGGTTCCGATTTGTGTGTCCCTAATGACTGACGATCTGTGCATGTGCTTCTTCACCATTGTAGGACTCCTTTGGAGAAAAGTCTGTTCAGGTCCTCTGCCTGTCTCTGAATCGCATTGTCTTTGTTGTTGGGTTGTAAGAGCTTTTTGTATATGTGAGACCCTAGACCTTGTCAGATGTGTGACTGCAAATGCGGCTCCTGTTCCGTAGGTCGTTCTAAGCGGTTTCTTGAAGTCACTTTCATAGGCTGCGCGTTTGTGATCAGACTCTGGAGGTCCGAGCTCTGAGCCGTGTTACCGTGCCGAGTTACCATGCCAAGTTACCGTGCTGTGCCTTGATGTGCAGCAGTGAGCAGGAGAGCACAGAAGGCCCAGGGGGCCTGGGCAGGGTCCCGGGGTGGCCCTGAGGACAGAGGAGCTGGCGGGCAGGGCTGCAGTGACCGGAGCCCAAGTGGCCTTGCGGGGATGCAGGGCACAGAGGCTCCATCCCACCCCGAGGCCCCGAGCCTGCGTCTCTTCCTCTGTTGCCTAAATCAAGCACAGCTGCTTTCGGCTGCACCTGGAGGAGAGCTGGGCGGCTGGTTCACTGCTTCCTTCCTTCATTCATTCAAGATGCTTACCAGGCTCCCCGCTGCCGTGCCCGGGGTGTGCTGGGATGTCAGGGCCCCTGGCGGGAGTTGCAGACAACAAACAGGACCGTCTGCGTGGCTGTCATTGCAAGAGGTCCCGGGCCGGCCAAGGGCAGGTGTGCGTCCACAGGGTCTGAGGCCAGCAGGAGGGGCACAACCATCTTCCTCCCGGGGAGTGGCTGGTGGGGCTTGAGGAGGGAGCAGGGGCTTCCCGGCAACAGGGAAGAGCTTTCCAGGCTGGGGGCACAGCCTGTGTGCAGGGGGCTGGGGTGCCAGGCATGACAGGCCCAGCTCCCCAGGAGGACCCCTGGGAGCACCTTAGTGGGTCAGCTCCGGCCCTGAAGCCTGCCACCGGCCAGCGTCCGGCAGTGCAGGACCCAGCAGGCTTCATCTCGAAGACTGCTTCTGGAGCTGAGTCCCTGCTGCACCTGTGTCCTTCCTGTGATCAACCCCAGCTCGGCCCCTCATGAGCTGTGTGACCCCGGGCAGGTTCTGAGCCTCTCCGTGCCACAGTCTCCTCATCTGCAGGACACGGAGAATGAGAATGAGCCCGGCTCTCGCAGCTGTGGGAGTCGTGGGGGGCCCGCCTGTCCTTTCCACCCCCAGTGCCTGACACTGTGCCTGGCACACGGCGCGACCGGCCTGCTGGATGATGCAAGCCCCAGCCGGGCCGCTTCCTGGCTCGCAGGGAGTTGCTTGCCCTCTCCGGGCCTCAGTTTCCCAGTCAGTCGAACAGGACAGTGACTGGGCCTATGCCTCCAGCAGGCCAGGGGGCTCAGGTCCACCGGGTCTCTCTCCCTTGTCTGGCAGCTCAGGGCGGCGATGGCGAGAACGCCCAGAGAGCAGAGCAGGGCAGGCCGACTCTTTCTGGAAGGGACTGGGAGTGAGTCTCTGAGGCTTCGTGGTCACCATGGCTCTGTCTCAAGTACTCGTGCTGCCATCACAGAAAAAGCAGCTGCGAATCATATGATTTTTATGTCTCACAAAATATTATTCTTTTGACTTTTTTTTCAACCACTTAAAAATGTGAAACTATTCTGAGTTCACAGGCTGTGCAGAAACAGGCAGAGGGCAGGATTCGGGCCATGCTCTGCCCTGCCCTGCCTCTAGCCCTTAGTCCTAGCTTCCTCTCCTGACTACCCTCACCAACCCCCAGGCCTCGTTTCCCCATCTGTTAAAGGACCATGGCCCCTTCTGGCCCCAGACCCCTGATTGCTGCTCACGGCCCATGGAGCACGTCCAGCGGGCCTGGGGGGCCAAGCCTCCTCCTCGGTGCACCTGCCTTCCCGCTGCCGTGGGCAGGCTCCGGAGGGCACACAGGCCCACTCTCAGCAGCTCCCAGGGCACCGGGGATGGGAGTCTGCACCGCACGCGTGGCCCCCCGCCCAGAGGCAGGGCACAGGGCGGTGGCTGGGTAGACGCTTCGGGGCACCTCTGAGCTCCCGCCCACATGCTGTCCTTGGCTACCCCGAGCCCTCCATCTCTGTTCCCCCACTCCCGGCTTTGGTGGTGAGCCAAACGGAGAGTGTCATGCCGTGAGGGACAGGAGTACCTTTCTTGGACCTCAGGCCCACATGGCCGCCCCCCAGCCCTCTGCAGCCCCAAACCGCAAGCTGATGCCCGTTCTGCCTCCCCCCACAGGCAGAGTACAGACTGTACAATGGGTCCGACAAGGAATGTGTGTCCCCAACAGCCAAGGTCACCAGGAAGGAAGCTCTCAAGGTGGGCACGGGCCCAAGAAGGGGACACAAGTTTGTCATGTGCTGGGGGAATGGGCCAGTGAGGTCACCACGCCCCCGCCTGCCAAAGGGAGGGGGCAGACCACGTCCTGGCCACCTCCCAGCCCCCCCACTTCCTCTCCTCTCCTCTCCCTGCCCCTGTCCTCGCCCCCCTCCCGGGCCGGACCGTGGGGGTGCTGGCGGGTGGGAGGAGCTGAGGCGGGGGCCAGCCGGGGGCCAGCCGGGGCCTTGTCCCTTGACCCACCCTCTGGGTGCCCGGGGTCCAGGCCCAGAAGGAGAACTACCGGCAGGAAAAGAAGCGAGCCACAAGGCAGCTGTTCAGTGCCCTGACGGACCCCAGCGTGGTCATCATGGCTGATAGCCTCAAGGTAGGTGGGGCGAGCTGGTGTGGTGTCCCGGCCATGGCCACCTCCACAGCCACTCAGGAGGCAGTTCGGCGTGTTTGGGACTGTGGTCTGTGTCAGTCCTGCGGCGGCCCTAACAAAGGACCATGGGCTGGTGGCTTCAAGACAGAAATCCCCTCCCTCCCAGTTCTGCAGCCCAGCACCTGAAATCAAGCTGGGGGCAGGGCCCCAGGCCCCCGGAGGCACTAAGGGAGGACCCTCCCTGCTCCCCCAACTTCTGGGGGCTCTGGGCTCCCCGGGCTGCTGGACGCACCCCTCCAGCCTCTGCCTTCCCGTGGCCCCTGTGTGTGTGTCCAAATGTCACCCCACTCAATGTGGCCTCATCCTCACCCCCTTAAATCTGCAGAGACCCCATATCCAGCTGAGGTGGGGGCCCTGGCCTGCAGATGGGGGTCCCAGGATGTGTGCAGAGCCCTGGGCTGGGGCAGAGAGGAGGGGAGGCTGCACTCTGGCTTCTCGGGTTGGGGTCAGAGGCCCGTGTTCAGACCTCACTGAGCCCCGGGGACTTGTCTCCACACCGCAGTGGTGGAGGGAGAGTTGCCGAATCCTGGGGTTGCCTCAGAGGGCCAACAGGACAGGCCTTTCTGCAGCTGGTCATCTGCCGAGGACCTGGGCCCTCATGGCCGTCTGCCTGGGACCTGGGCTCCTTTTCTCCCCCCACAAAATTATGAATAAAAAATGAGGTACGCAAGTGAGTGTTTCTTTGGAATGAGAAAAGAAATGACAAGTTTCACGAGTTACAGAGCTGACAACAGTCACCCTCTGGCTGGCTCCTCCCGGGATGCCGGGAGGGCCTCGACCCTGGCCTCGAAGCCTCACTCTGTCGCTCTCACTTATGCGCTCCTTGTACAAGCTGGAGGAGGACTCTGCCCGCTGCCCAGCGCCACCCCCCCAAACTGTCCAGGTGCCCCCCGGGGTGTGGGCCTCCCTGATAGTGGCGCCCTCCCCGCAGATCCGGGGGACCCTGAAGAGCTGGACCAAACTGTGGTGTGTGCTGAAGCCAGGGGTTCTGCTCATCTACAAGACGCCCAAGGTGGGCCAGTGGGTGGGCACCGTCCTGCTGCACTGCTGTGAGCTCATCGAGCGGCCCTCCAAGAAGGACGGGTTCTGCTTCAAGCTCTTCCACCCGCTGGACCAGTCCGTCTGGGCCGTGAAGGTACAGTGGGGGCGGGGGAGGAATGGGGCCTGGGGGGATGCCCCATGGGAGACAGGCACTGGGGGGCGGCCGGGAGGGGAATCTCGGGGTTCCGAATGGGCCCATCACCAGCCAGCTGCTGGGAGTCATGGGGGGGCTCTCTGGGTGGCTGGGGATCAGATGTGGTCCCTTGTCCTCCAGGGGGAGCGCTCAGTGGGGCTGAGGAATGGGGCTGTGTGAGCAGCTGCTCCCAGCCCAGACTTCCCTGACCCAGCCTCCTAACTGGGAGCTGCCCAGCCCACGACCAACGGGGGTCAGGCTACCAGATGACATCCAGAATGTCCAGTTCCATTAGGATTTCAGACACACACCTAATAGTTCTTTTTAATATAAGTATGTCCCAATATTGCGTGGGCTGTACTTCTGTACAAAGCTGTATTCTTGCTCTGAGATTTGAATTTGACTGGTTACTGTGAATGTGCATGTGCTGAGTCCAGCCACGTCCAAACAGGGAGCTCAGAGCTGGAGAGCCGTGGATGGAGCCAGCCGCTCATGCTCTTCTCTCGCTGCCGGCCGCCTGACCCCACCTGGGCGTCTGCGGCCATGTGTGTGTCAGTGTGGGTGTGCATGAGTCCACGTGACCTGTGTGTCCAGCTGTCCCCGGGTGTCCCTCCCAGGTGACACCAGGTCTGTCTCCCCAGGGCCCCAAGGGCGAGAGTGTGGGCTCCATCACGCAGCCCCTCCCCAGCAGCTACCTGATCTTCAGGGCCGCCTCTGAGTCGGACGGTGAGTCCCCGCCTGCCCTGCAGGGCTCCCCGGTGACCCCGCGCGACCTGGGTGCCCCGGCTGACTTGCACACCAGGTGCACGTGGCCGCTCTTCAGGCCCTCCCACTGCCCCCCAAGAAGGAGGCGGCCAAGCCTGGGCTCGGGCCAGGCAGGCCTGCGACTCGACTCGCTAGTACCTCCCCGAGCCTCAGTCTCCCCAAAGTAAAACATGAACAATAGTGCCCAGCTCCCCAGTTGTTAGGACGATCCCATGACCCGATTTAAAGTCGCCGGATCACAGCCCCTGTGCGCCAAGCGCTCGCTGGGCACTACTGAATTGGTTGGTTCTACCCTTACCATCCACGTGTAACGCGTGACAAAACGGGCCCCCGCCACCTGCCGGCACGGAAGAGCCACGGCCTGGATGGGGATCCGAATCGGGACTCCCAGATGCCGCACATGCTGTTGGAGCGCCCTCCAGTGGCTGCTCCGGGTAAATGCAGCTGCCCCCTTCCAGGCCTTCAGGGCCCAGAGCCCCGGGGCTGGTGGCCGGCCTGCTGGTGCCACGCCACCCTGTGGTGGACACATGCAACGTTCACACTCTGGAGGGACTGGTCACGCTCTCACGGAGCCCGCAGTCTGGCGGGAGAGAAAAGCAGCTGTCAGACGAGGCCCATGGGGCTGAGGCATGAGCTGGGTCCCTGATGGACTGGGGGGCCATGAGCAGGGAGGAAGGGCCCACAGCCCCTGTGGGTATGAGGGTGGGCTTCCTGGAGGACGGGGAGAGGGTTTGGAATGAGCTTCAAAGGACACAGAGCATTCAGGGTGTCTAGTCCTTCATGGCAACCACAAAGCATGCCCCGCTCTGCGGAGTCCTACAGGGGCTGCTCCTGTCACCCCCTCCTCTGCCACCATGAATGTTCAGCCCAGGCTGGGCCTGCAACGAAACCCTCTAGAACCAGGGCCACCATCCCTGCAAACCCTTGCCTCCCCGTGCCAGGCCCCAGCCACGCTCCCCAGAAGAACACTTAATGGGGCAAATGCCCCTGTGAGTGGAAGGGCCGTGTTAGTAATCACACGGGGACACCGGGGGGCACCTTGGTGGACACGTGTCCCCACAGCTGCTAACACCTCCACCAAATGGAAGTGGTGCTGGTCGAACTCCCTGGCAGCCCTCACCAGGAAGACAGCAGGGATGGGGGTATTCGGCCGACTCTGCCTCTGGGTCTGCCCACTGCCCTCCTGGTCCCTCCACTCTCCACCCTCTGGAGCTGCCTGTCTGAGGCCCTGGCCTGCCCTCCCTCTGGGACGCCCCAGCCCCCTCCCCAGCCTGCCACCCACCCTCTGGGCCTGTGCTCCAGGCCCGCGGGAGCCCCCTGTGCCCCCTGAGACCTGGTGGCAGGCAGTTCTCATGAGGTAGGGCCTTCCTCCCCAAATCCCTCGCAGAAGCTGCAGGTGTCTGGGTGGAATTCGGGCTCCGAGGCGCACTAAGGTATTACCTTGAGGGAGTGCCGTGAGCATCCCCAGAAGGGCATCTCCCTCCAGGCACGTGTCTCTCCTTGATCAGGGCTTGCTGGCTAAGGCCCCTGTCCTTGTTCATGTCTGCACACCACACACTGACGCCCACGCACACCTAGGAGGAGGGGAAGGGACAGGGGTGTCTGGCAGTGGAGGGGCGACCCCGGGCTTGGAGTGGGCTCACCCCGTGCCGCCCCGCAGGCCGCTGCTGGCTGGATGCCCTGGAGCTGGCCCTGCGCTGCTCCAGCCTCCTGAGACTCAGCACGCGCAGGCAGGGCCGCGACGGGGAGCCCGGGTCGTCGCCGGACGCATCGCCCCCCTCACTGTGTGGGCTGCCCGCCTCGGCTGCCATCCACGACCAGGACCTGTGCCCGTGAGCAGGGGTGCGGTGGGCAAGGGTTGGCCCCTCCCAGAAGCCCAGGTCTCCTGCCTGCCGGGGACCCCAGGACCTGGCTGTCACTGGGACTAACACGGGGGTGTCTCCTTGTATGTGGGCGGGGGGCCAAGCAACAAGGAGTCTGGCTCCTTCACTGCCCAGGGGTGGGGGCACCCACGACGCCATCTGCCCCTCCAGGCTGAACGGGTCCTCCCTGGAGAACGATGCTTTCTCAGACAAGTCGGAGAGAGAGAACGCTGAGGAGTCGGATAATGAGACCCAGGACCACAGCGGGAAGACCAACGAGAGCGGGAGCGCCCAGTCGGAGACCCTGGAGGGACCCGTGCCAAGGGGGACCACGTACGTGGAGCAGGTCCACGAGGAGTTCGGGGAGGTGAGAGCCCACCGCCCTGGAGAACCAGGTGTCGCCCTGTACTTCACCCGCCTTCCCGAAGCGCTGAAGGCCGCAGAGCCTGGCCGGCCCCCTGGGGGGGGTGCTTGCAGCACCCATGGGCTGGGGGAGCAGATGGGGACGGCCACAGCTTGGAGAGTGTGGGTGGGCTGTGAGGGCTTGGCTGAGGGTGTTGGGAAAAGCCCTGGGGCGGTTTAGGCGGGCGTTCCTGGCGTCCAGGTGAGGCCCTTAGAAGGCCAAGGGGTGGAGATAGAAGCCCCCGGGCCCACTGTGGGGAGCTGCACTTGGGAGGCCTTGGTCCCAGGTAGCCATGGAGAAGGGCCAGGTGGGGGTTCAGGACACATGGGAGGTGGCTGGACAGTTCAACTCTGACAGCACCGTGAGGCTGGCAGCTGGAGTAGGGACAGGACCATGATGGGGGGAAATGATGCCCGCGAGGGTCCCTGCAGAGGCTGAGCACAGACAAGACTCAGCCCCACAGGGGACCTGGGGAGGCCTGGCAGGAGACCTCAGGACAGGCAAGCCCACGCAGAGAGGCAGACACCTTGTCAAAGGCAGCCCAGCAGGGTGGTGACAGATACTGATTTTTTCTTTGGGTGGCTACCGTCATGCCACAAACACAGACAGCTCTGAGTTCACATCCCACCTCGGCCGGCTGTGTGAACCTGGGCAAGTCAGCTGGCCCCTCTAAGGCCGGGCACCCACAGTGCAGGTGCCCGGGGGCCATTGCAAGGAGTAAGTCTAGGAAGCAGGAAGGGGCGCACGGGCAGCCCGGACACTTCCCGCCTCCTGGGCCCGAATCCAGCTCTGGCCCTCCTCCAGGAGCCGGCCTAGGCTCGTACGTGCCCCTCTGGCCAGGGGTCGGACAGGGCAAGACAGGCGTCTGGGCCACGGGGGCCAGGCCACAGAAGGGTGCCGCCTCCGGCCAGAGCCAGCCACCGCTATCCCCCCCATCTCCGGCGGCTCCCGGCGGCAGCATGGAGCTGGGGGCCCGACCGCAGCCCCTCTGCCAGCAGCTGGGCCAAGCGTCCCAGGTGGAGACCGTGTCGGAAGAGAACAAGAGTCTGATGTGGGTCCTGCTGAAGCAGCTGCGGCCAGGCATGGACCTGTCCCGCGTGGTGCTGCCCACGTTCGTCCTCGAGCCCCGCTCCTTCCTCGACAAGCTGTCTGACTACTACTACCACGCCGACCTGCTGTCCAGGTGAGCGAGCAGGGGTGCCCCTTGCACCCATGTGCGCCCACAGACCCCAGCCTCCCTTGGCCCCTGCCCCCCCCCGCACGGATGTTTCTGGAGGGGCCCCGGGGCCCCAGGCTGAGCTCAGTCCACGGTCCCTGCCGGCTCAGCCTCCTAGTGGGCCCTGTCTGCAAGACCAGTCCCAGGAGCAGCTGGTCGAGAGGCAGGAGGGGGGGCAGCTGCGTGTCAGGTCAGGGCCCCCAGCCATCAAAGGTGAATACAGGGCAGCCTTCTTGTCCTGAGTTCTGGGCCCTGGCCTCAGTGCCCTCAAGTTGCACCTGCAGGCCGTAGAGGCTGGAGAGAGAGCTGTAGGCTCAGGAGCCCGCACAGAGGACCTGGGTAAGGGGGGACCTCCCAGAGGCCTTCCTGGCGGCAGAGGCACCCTGCCAGGCCTGAGCCAGCAAAGCCCGGTCTGCACCGGTGCTCTGGTTAGATGGAAAACCTGGGTCCCTGTAGGAGGGTGAGAAACTCCCCACTGCCCTGGGGCTGGGCAGGACAGGAGGGGCCCAGGTGACCAGTGGGTGGGGGGCGGGATGGAAGGCGGACTGGGAAGAAGGTGGCCAGGGACCGGCCTGGAGTGAGGGGTTCTCCTGTGCTGTCCCAGGGCTGCTCTGGAGGGGGACGCCTACAGCCGCATCAAGCTGGTGCTGCAGTGGTACCTGTCCGGTTTCTACAAGAAACCCAAGGTAAGAGGGGAGGCCCAGCACGTCGTCACCCCCCTGCCCAGCCCCGTATCTCCCTGCCCCTCAGAGAGCCTGGGGCCACCCCGACCCCACATGGCCTGGAAGGACCCTGATGGTCCCCTCTGTGGCCCCCGGTCCTCAGAGATAGGGGGCAGCACCCTGACCTACCACCCAGGGACCCCCTAGCAGGCCAGGCCCACAGGGGTGGTCCTGGTTCCCTGCAGGGCCCAAGGGAGACCTCCACACCTCAGAGAAACAGCGACCACACACCGTGGTGCTAAGAAAGGGGCTCTCAACCGTGCACCTCAAGGAGCCCCTGGGACCTGTGGTTTTCATGGTGTGGCTCGTAGTTATAGAAACCTTTTTGAGAACTACAACTCAGGGTCTGCTGAGCACAGGGTGCTGGGGGGGTGGCTAGTGACAGGAGCAGCCTGCAGCCCCGCCCCCTTCCCTGGCTGCTGTGGCGCCCTGGGGTTCCATGGGCACAAGTGTGAAAGCATCATTCTGTTTCCACTTCACTGTGCACATGGGGAACTGAGGTCCAGGTGTGCGTGGGGGCGGGCAGGCGAGCGAGGGGCCCAGAGTCACATGGCAGGTCCGAGTGCAGACGCGGCTCACCAGGGCGGCCGCAGGTGTCCCTCCCAGGGCATCTGCAGGCACCGATCACTCATGGAGTCCCGTCTCCGGGGGAAGCGCACGCGTACATGCACACACGTGCTCGCACACACACACACACACACACACACTCACACACACAGCTGGACGTGACATGTCTGGCGGGTAGCACGAAGGGGCGGCCAGCTGAATCCAACCAGATCGGGGGGTCTGAGCCCCAGGAGGCGGGCTCTCCTGAATGAGAGCTTGCTCCCCCTGCAGTGGGGACGAACTTGGGCCATTTGGGGAGCAGAAAGGTGGTGAGCGGGGCTGAAGGGGAGGCAGGAAGGCGGAGAGCAGACCTGCGGGATTTGGGATTTTATCAAACGGGCGGTAGAACCCACTGGGGCCTTGACCAGGTTGTGCACCGGGTCTGTGCGAAGTCCAGGGACAGCACGACCTGGGGAGGGTCTCAGGTCCTCCTGGGAGCCAAGAACTGGACGGGACATCTCACAGACTGCCCCCCAGAAAGTGAACCACGGGCAAAGCATGTTCTCCCCAGAGCACAAGTGGGGTGCAGCCCCCCGGTGCTGGTGGCAAACGAGACCCTCCCGTCTAGAGACCACCTCCTTGTGCATACCTGGGGGTGTGGGCTATGGCAGCCCCCCGTGTTGCCCCTCGGTCCACACCCCATCCCGCACGGGTCCGTGGCCCACCCGGTTTCTCACATGAGCTTCCCTTTTGTTGTTGCAGGGGATCAAGAAGCCCTACAACCCCATCCTGGGGGAGACCTTCCGCTGCTGCTGGCCCCACCCACAGACCAACAGCCACACTTTCTACATAGCGGAGCAGGCAAGGCCCCCGCCACCCCCAGGCTGGACGCCAGGCTCCGCAGCGGGCAGAGTCTGAGCCCTGTGCACGTTGTGGGTGGTCCCACATCCGCCCATCGGGATTCCCCCGGGAGAGGCAGGCACAGCAGTGCGACCGGAGCAAGTGTCTCCTCGGGGGGGGCGGGGGGCCATGCCTCCCGTTCCCCAGGGTGCTGTGCAGACACCGCCACCAGGCCCACGACTCAGTGTCCGCCTTCCTGGGCAGCAGGCATGAGAGCGGGAAGGGCCAGAGGGACGTGGTAGGGTGGGGGGGGGCTTCTCACCAGGGAGCCGGACCCCCGTCTCCCCAGGCCAGTCCAGAGCGCCTCTCTGCCCGCAGGTGTCCCACCACCCTCCCGTGTCCGCCTTCCACGTCAGCAACCGCAGGGACGGCTTCTGCGTCAGCGGCAGCGTCACCGCCAAGTCCCGGTTTTACGGTGAGGGAGGGCTCCCCTGGGCTCTCCTGGGGCCTGGGGGAGATGGGGGGAGGACTGGGCCCCGCGATTCGCCATGCAGTGGCGGGTTTATCTCCCTCCCCACCTCAACGGGTCAGGGACCCGGAGTCAGGAAGAGCCCGGGGGCCCCCACCCCTGAGCCACAGGGGGCACTACTTGTGGGCAAGAACCTGCGTGAACAGGCGCCGTCTAGAGCTGGGCTGCCCAGTGCGGCGCCACGAGCCACGCGTGGCCCTTTAGATTGATCAAAATGCGGGAAAATAAGACACCGCTGCTCGGTTGGCCGGCCACATCACACGTGCTGCATGGCTATTGTGGTTAGTGGTCCCTGTGTCAGCAGAGTGGAACAGTTCCGTGGCCACAGAGGTTCCGCGGGGGGCAGTACCCCCTCTGGGGGGGTGACAATCAAAGGGGGTTTGCATGCAGCCTCCAGCCTGAGAAGCCCTCCCCGGGAGACAGGCCATGTGTGCCCTGGGCCCGGGGTGGGGGGGGGGGGCAGCGGCTTTTCCGGAATCTGAGTCTCTGGGAGGTGAAGTCACCCACAGGTTAGGTGGGAGGCCCAGCTGCCCCACAGTCATCCGGCTGGAGGGACCGGGGACGCTTCGCACCTGCTGCTAGAAGGGAGCTCAGACTGCGTGACTTGGGGGTGGGCCCCCAGGTCCTGAGGGTCTGTGTCCACTCACTGGCCCCACCCACCGGCCCATCTCTGCAGGGAACTCGCTGTCGGCTCTGCTGGACGGCAGGGCCACGCTCACCTTCCTGAACCGGGCAGAGGACTATACCCTCACCATGCCCTACGCCCACTGCAAAGGTGAGAGGCCCCCCCGCCCCCCAGGAGGGCAGAGCCCCGGCTGGTGCCCTCAGCAGGACGTTGAGGGCTCCCCCTGGCTCTCTGATGACATTCTAGCCTGGAACAGAACTCCCCGCAGGTTGTCTAACAAAATGTTTTCACCCGAGGGGCCCACTTCCTGTCACAGATTGCAAGTTAGATCCGCTTAAGAGTGGTTTTGTCATTGTTTCTAGAACTTTCCAAAGAAAGAAAAATAAGCACCTTTTTTTTTTTTTAAAGATTAAAATGGATCCTGAGTTTACAGGTTTCCAGTCCGATTCAAAGTGTCGGTGTCTGGTAGCTGAACCGCCTCCCACACCCCCACCCCCGCCTCGGGAAAGGCCCTTTGTAAACAGCACCGCTCTGGGCTGTGGTTACTCTCCCTTACCCACTTCACACACACCAGAGTGACACTAACTAGCCCTCCCCCCAAGAGAGCCACGGCTGAAAACAGCCCCGGTTTCCTTTTGGGGACTGCTTCGTCCTGAGCATGCCCCACTGGGGTTTGTAAAGTCAGCAGGAGTGATTCCCCTCCACTGTCACACCACCAGGCAGACACCCACTTCCCTTTCATTGCATTTTCCTTTTGCTCCCTAGCAATTGCTTTTGTAATTTCATTTCGTAGATAATTATGGAAATGCAGTATTTACCTGGATCCAAAGGTCGAAACGACAAAAGCAAGTGTAGTCAGAGAAGGCTGGCATGTCTCTCTCGGGATCTACCCCCTGCCCCCCAGTTGCCCCCCAGCTGCCTCTCCCACTCACGGCTCCCAGGGCAAGCCGCACGCAGGAGCACGGGGCTGCCATCCTGCGCACTGGCGGGATTTGGGGGCACTCCCAGCCCTTCTGATGTTTCCCTTGGCTTGTCTTTTTCTTTTCATTTTATCCCACATGGCCAAGTGTTTTATCACATACACAGCTCTTCTCTTTAATTAGATTAAGTCCTCCGCATGGCAAGAAACAGAAGACTCGTGCTTTCTTTCATTAATTAAAAAATATATGTATTGGGGCACATGGGTGGCTCAGTCGGTTAAGCATCTGCCTTTAGCTCAGGTCACGATCCTGGGGTCCTGGGATCAAGCCCCATGTCGGGCTCCCTGCTCAGCGGGGAGCCTGCTTCTCCTTCTGCCTGCAGCTCCCCCTGCTTGTGTGCTCTCGCTCGCTCTCTCTCTGTCAAATAAACAGATGAGTGTAATCTTTTATACACACACACACAGTGTACGTATTAGTTTAAACAAACAGGCTGGGCAGGTCCTGGGCCCAGCAGTGAATGGGGAAGACAGAGGAGCCCATATTGGGCCCGACCTACAGAGCAAATGACAGACGGTGATGAGCGTCTCATGGGGGCAATGGGGCTCCTGGGAGCCTGGAAAGGGTGTCTGGGAGGAAGGAACCCACTAAGGGCGGGACATTCCCTGGACAGAGCAACTCTGAGGAGTAGAGGTCCTGGGGGCAGAGACCCCATCCCCTGGGGGCAGAGGGTCACTGAGGAACCAGGTGTGGCCCTGCCCCCCCACCAGCTCCTCTCCATCCCAGAGACTCTGTCCCCGGGGGCTCCTGTGCTCTCCCTCAGGGTCCGACACCGGCCCCCTCGGTGGGTCAGCGTTGCTGGGTGGGGACGCGGTGCCAGGACTGAGCGGGGGACCGTGTTTCAGGGATCCTGTATGGCTCTATGACCATGGAGCTGGGCGGTAGAGTGACCATCGAGTGTGAGAAGACCAACTTCCAAGCTGAGCTGGAATTCAAGCTCAAGGTAGCGCTGGCTGCAGCACCCTCGGCCACCGGAGGCCTTGAGGGGAGTGGGCTCGGGCCAAGGAAGAGCCCCCTCCGCGCCCCGGGGATGGTTTCCGGAGCAGATGCACTCAGGAGGGGGCAGCTCTTGGCATGTCTGTAGCATAGCCAGGGCCCAGAGAGAGGAAGGGGCTCCTGTAGGCCACACAGTGGAGCCAGGACAGGCCCAGACCCCTTCCCCGCCATGGGGCGCACAAGCCCCCGGTAGGACCCCAGTAGGCCTCCTGCATCCTTGAGCTCAAGCTGGGGCACTGGGCGACTGTGGCGGCCTCCAGCTTTGTGTCCCATCCTAGCCGGGCTCCCACGTCCTGGGGGCTGAGAGATGGCACCCTTGTGAGAAAGGGGCCTCCTCCTCCCTGGCTCACTGAGGGCCGTCAGAGTCCTGGGGAGGCTGCCACCCCCTTACCAGCCCATCTTGGGGTGTCCCCACAGCCTTTCTTCGGGGGCAGCACCAGCATCAACCAGATCTCGGGGAAGATCACGTCAGGAGAGGAGGTCCTGGCGCGTCTCACTGGACACTGGGTAAGAGGCCGCCATCCGGGGCAGGTGGGCCCGCGGGCACGGGGACAGACGCGGGGCCAGCACCTCTGACCCTGCCTGGGTCATCTGGGGCAGGACCGAGAAGTGTTCATCAAGGAGGAGGGCCGAGGAAGCACGGAGCTCTTCTGGAACCCGAGCAGGGAGGTCCGCGGGCAGAGGCTGAAGCGGCACACCGTGCTTTTAGAGGAGCAGACGGAGCTGGAGTCGGAGAGGTTAGCCCGCCGGGGCCCGTGGGACCCCCAGACCCAGGCCTGGCGTGGCTGGGCAGGGTTTCCATGTGACGAGCGTGTCCCAGGATGTCCCTGGCAGGGAGGGGGGACCCCCTATGACAGCCAACGTGTCCCGCTGGGGCAGCTGATGGAGGAGTGAGGTCTGGGGTCTCCACAGGGAGTACCCTGCCCGCAGCAAGTATGAGTTCAGGGTCGGAGAGAACCCCATCACGGTGAATCACTAGCTCTCTAAGATACACAGGCTCCCCAAGAGACAGTGAGCTCCCTGTCCCTGGAGGCAACCAAGCAGAGGTTGCTCTCTAAGCCTCCATTCCGGGGCCCAGGAGTGGGACCATCCAGGTCACCCACTCAGAGCATGTGCCCCGCTCCCAGGCTCTGGCACCACGTCTCCAGGGCCATCGGCGAGGGTGACCAGCACAAGGCCACACAGGAGAAGTTTTCGCTGGAGGAGGCACAGCGGCAGCGGACCCGCGAGCGCCAGCAGAACCTCGTGCCCTGGAAACCACAGCTGTTCCAGCTGGACCCCGCCACCCAGGAGTGGCGTTACCGGCATGAGGAGTGAGTGTAGCAGGGGGTGGGCCGACTGCCCCCAGGGGGGCTCCTCCCCTGGAGGGGTGATTGGCGGTGTGGTTCCTGTAGGGGCTCCACTGGCTGGCCCCTGCAGTAGGTCCTCTCTGGGGGCTCTGGCCGTGGCTGGGAAGCTGAGGCTGGGCCAAGAGGGGGCCACCTCCCCACAAGGGCCACTGCCCTGCCAACGATGTCCTCTGAACCCTCCAGCCGTAGCCCCTGGGACCCTCTGAAGGACATCGCCCAGTTTGAGCAAGATGGGGTCTTGCACACCGTGCGGCGGGAGACCATGGCCCACCAGACCACCTTCCTGGGCAGCCCGGGGCCTAGGCACCAGGTCAGGTCCTCCAGGGTCCCTACCTGGGCTCGACCTCAGCAGCAGGAGGGGACTGTCAGGCTGTAGGTGTGGCTGCCTCCCCCACCCTCATGCTTCCTGCCTGCCCCTCCCTCTTCGGTACCCCCCCCACACACATTCACCCCCTCCCAGCGGGGCCTCCTCTGGTTCCCCTCATCCCCTGTCCTGCCCTGCCCAGCATGGCACCCGAGGTGCCTGGATTTGCAAGAGGCTGCGTGCATGGGGCACCATGAAGGGGTGTGCTTTGCAGGGGGGCTGTGTACACAGGGCATCCGGGGTGCGGGATGCCGTGCAGGGGTGTGCTGGCTCCTAGCCCTCTGCTCCCTGGAGCCGCCCTCCGTGATGCTAAGAGCACCCCATGCCAGTCTGCAGAGGAAGAAGCTGAGGCTCAGGGCAGCCTGGGGGCTTGCTCAGGCAGGAGAAGGAGCCCACATTTGCAGGGATGCTGAGGAGAGGCAGGGAGGGAAAGCGGGGAGGCTCCAGGAGGCCTGTGCGAGGTCTCCTGAGACACAGACCAGGGTGCAGCTTGCGAGGAAGCCTGGAGTGTCCCCCCCACCGGTGCCACGTGGGCAGAGGTCACCAGGTGACAGCTCCAAACCCCTGCATGCCGCAGGTTCTGTGTGCCCGCAGTTCCCTCCCCTGCACACAGCGGGAGGCCCATGATCACACAGGCGGAAAGGGCATGAACCTTCTTGCCCGGTGGTCCCAGTTTCCCAGCAAGCAAGGGTCACAGTATCTCACTGCCCATGTGTCCCAGCCCCTCCCCTTCCCCACCTGCTGTAGCCCCTCAGGCCGGGCGGCCCCACCCCTTCCCAGGCGCCCACCCGGATACCCCCCAGGTCCCCCTCAGCCTCTCCAGTCAGCCACCCCTCGGCCACTCCTGTACTCTGGGGAATTACCGGAGGTCAGCCAATCCCGGAGGTCCCACTGGAGTGGTCCCCTAGGCGCTGGGGGTGGCCTAGCGGTCAGCTCACAGAGTGGGCCGGGACCAGCTGTCACGGCCCCCGAGTCAGAACCATCCACAGCCTCGTCCTCTAGAGCCGCCCTGTCCTCGAGGCCGGCACATCCCTGTCCCTGCGGGCACAGCTGTGGTGGCCCTGGGTGTGCCCCCAGCTGCAGTGGTTCCATCTCTCTCCAGGGCCCTGGCCCAGACCGGCGCCACCGCAAGGCCAGCGACCAGCCCTCTGGCCACAGCCAGGTCACCGAGAGCAGCTCCACACCCGAGTCCTGCCCAGAGCTCTCAGATGAGGAGGACGAGGACGAGGAGGAGGATGGTGACTTCATTCCCGGTGAGCCCCCCGGGCCGGCTACTCTGCAGGGTGGGGAAGGGTCAGAGAAGTGCCTTCCCTGGGCAGGTGTGTGGCCCACCTTGACCGTCCTCCCAGGGTCCTCCAGCCGGCCTCCCTGAGCCCAGGGGCAGACCAGGTCCCCAGCCCTGCACTCAGAGGGTGCAGCGCCCCCCTTGCCTGGCAGGGGCAGTGTGAGGGGCAGGGCCAGACAGTACCTGTCTGTGTATGACCCTCTGATTCTGCCTCCCGTTGCCCTCACGGGCATGCCTGCTGCTCCCTGACTTTGTCCCCAACTCTATAGTGCGTGAGCTGCGCCTTGCCATTTCTGTCTCCCAGGGCTTATTAGAGGCCAGCTGAGCTTGGGGGTTCCCTCCATGCCTGCCCCTCGACTTCCCGTGTTGTTAGCTCCACCTGAAGGCTCGCGAGAGGTGGGGCTGGGGCCCTAGCCAGGCGCAAAGCCGGGACCCCGCATGCCGGCTCCCTGGACATGCCGGCTCCTCTGATTCTCTCTCCATCCGCTGTCCTCTGGGTCCCGTGACCGGTGGCCAGATGTCCCAGGCAGCGAGAGCCCGTGCCCTCGGTGTGGGAAGGAGGCACGGCGGCTGCAGGCACTGCACGAGGCCATCCTGTCAATCCGGGAGGCCCAGCAGGAGCTGCACAGGTAAGCCTCACTCGAGGCCGGGGCACCACGGAGGCCAGGGAGGCTGTGCTTCTGGAAAGTCATTCAGAGCTAGAACCCGGAGGGTCTGCAGAGGGTCTGGTGGCTTGAGGACAGGAGGAATGCGCCCAGCTCTGCCCTGGGCAGGCCAGATGGGGCGGGGGAGTTGGGGGTGCCATGCTATAGAGGGTCCTGCTTGAACGGGATGAGCCGGTGGTGGTTGGGAGCTCCTGAGCTCTGTGCAAGAACACGAAGGCCAAAGGCATGGGCTGGAGGAGCCGCGGGTGAGTCAAAGTGAGTCAGCCCCCTGGTACCACGGAGGAGGCTGGCTGTGAAGCAGAGAGCCCGAGGAGCCAGACGCTTCAGCAGACACACAGTGCTACCAGAATCCAGGGTGAGGGTACGAGTGTCCTGGGTGGCCATGAGACAGTTCACAGATGGGGGTCTGGAGGCCGACGCCCAAGATGCAGGCGTGGGCAGGGCCAGATTCTCCCAAGGTTTCTTCTCCTTGTGTGTGTGGGCAGCCGTGCTCTCCCTGGGTCCTCATGGGGTCGTCCATCCGTGCGTGTCTGTGTCCTGATCCTCTCTCCTTCAAGGACCCCGGTCGTGCTAGATTAGAGCCCACTCCCATGACCTCATTTTAACTGAATCGTTTCTTGAGAGATCCCGTCTCCAAATAGAGTCACATCTGAGGTACTGGGGGTCAGGACTCCAACGTGGGCCTTTGGGGCTCAGCCCGTTGCAGCAAGAGTAGAAAAGAGGCTGCAAGAGGCCCAGCTACCCCAGCCGTGAACCCCTTCCCCTGGAATCTGTTCCGTGAGGCCCCTGCATGAGCTGTCCATTGAAGGTAGGGATGCACGCCCTGTGTGGGCCCAGCCTGGCTCAGCCGCCGTCCTCCCCTGTCCTTGCAGGCACCTCTCGGCCATGCTGAGCTCCACGGCCAGGGCCAGGCAGGTGCCGGCGCCAGGCCTCCTGCAGAGCCCCCGCTCCTGGTTCCTGCTCTGCGTGTTCCTGGCGTGTCAGCTGCTCATTAACTACGTCCTCAAATAAGACCCTTAGGGGGCAACGTGGGCAACACCTGCAGACCTCGGCCAGCCCCCGCCCTCCCTCCCAGGCACCTAGCACTTTCAGCCAGTTCGAGGGGAGGCAGAGAGAGCCGGCAAGCGTGGCCACTGTGGACAGAGGGGCCCATGGCGACAGGAGTACAGCAGAAGGGACCTGGAGGGCCACACAGGCTCCTCTGGGGGAGGTCTGACCTTCCCTGTGGGACCCTCCACCCAGAGCCGGCCTTAATGCTGAAGCCAAATGCAGCTTTCCTCATGCCTCATGCCCCCTGGGCAACTTGCCCGCTCATTCCCAGTCCAGCGTCCACTTGTCCCGAGGGAGTGACGGAGGCGTGGGTGGACAGCCTGCCCGGGCTTTGCACGGTCATTCCGCAGCAGGCGTGAGCGGGGAGTGTTGGCGGGGCAAGCCAGGAGTCCCAGAGGTTCCAGAGCCGCCTCCATCCTGCCGCACCGGGCTGTCCTTCCTGACACCCTGCCCACGCTGCCCGAGTCGCGCTGAGACGGGCCTCCCTCGGACTCTGGGGCAGATGGAGCTGCTCGGGGGAGAGCATTTGGATTTTATTATGCTCTGTGCTGTGTGGGCGGGACCCTCACCACACATACCAGTGGAACCAACCCCACCTCGCACAGCCTGGGCGTGGCAAGGGGAGCACCGCACACCTGGGCACGGGTGTGCTTGCGTGGGCAGGGATGGCAAGGGCGGCTTCCCGAGCCCCAGCATTCCCTGGGGCAGGGAAGCCCAGGTGTGCCACCTTGCTGGGACTGATGCACGGTCTTCCCATTTTACACTTTTTTAATAAACGCAATTGCAATATTTTAGGCAGGCTGCAAGCAGCGTCTGGCGTCTTGCCTCTGTTTCCGTGTCAAGTGCCGCCGTGTGCGTGCATGTGTGTGCGCACACGCGAGCACCTGCACATGTACATGTAGATACAGAGCCTTCAGCCGTGTGGGGGAGGCACCATCGGGACCAACCGTCCCATTTTCCAGATTTTGCGTGCATGTTCTTATCCCCACGCCCCACCCCCTGCAACGTGGGGACGTGTCTGTGCTCCAAGCCGTGAAATAAACAGGCACACGCGCTTGGGTTGTCTTCCTGGGGGACTTCTGGAAAGTTCCCAGGGAGAGATGGGATGCCAGCAGGGGGCTTTCAGGAGGGGCCTGAGGCCTTGAGGACAGAGAGGAGGGATCCAGGGGAGGACAGGAGGGCAGCATGCAGGCACCCCCTCCCTCCGGGCCTCTCCGGCTCAGCCCCCGGCCTCCATGACAGGGTGGGGCACAGACTGGGCAGAAAAAGGGACAGGTGGGCACTGCCCTTCCAGGCCCTGTGCCTGCCTTGGGCACACAGGACTCCAGTGTGGCGGTGCCCCCAGACTGGCTTTGGACCCCCGTGTAGAGGCCACCCACTGTTGGAGAATGGGTGCCCTCGAGGTCGTAGCTTTGCGTGTCTTGATAGCAGGGCTGGTTGCTCTGGAGAGGAAGCTCGGGGCCACCTCCTCTCAGGGATCCACCCACGCGTGGCCTGACTCACCAGCTCCAGCACCATGCCCCACAGCAGCCTCAGAATCCCTTCCAGAATCATGTTTATGCCCTTGGTATGCCAAAAGTTATTCTAACTCAACAAGGAAAAGAAGGATGGGTGGGCATCACCCCACAGGAACAGCTGGTCCAATGCCCAGATGGGTGGTTTCAAGGGCGTCACGCAGCACTCGCACGTAGTACAAACCTGGACATGACTTCTGGGTCCTCTGGGTTAACGCTTGGGTATATAGACACTGTGGTGATACTCTAGGGAGATGTAGGTGTCCAGGGCTGTGCCTCCAGTCCCCCTACGCAGGACTGCCCTTCCCGGCCCCCTTGAAATGTGCCTGGCTTGGCTCCCAGGCCATCGGTGCCAGCCTCGGCTGGGAGGGTGGCAGCGTGGGAGTGCAGGGTGCCCCAGAGGGCAATGAGCCTCTGGCCCGCCCTGCCCCCCACGAATCCCAGGGCAGCAGGGAGATGCAGTTCCCCAGTAACTGGGTGATGGTCACCACACGGTGACTTCTCATCTCCTTGGATGAATCACCAGCAACTTCTAGGAGCAAGAACTTTCAGTAGAAGCCGGCGGGTGCGGGCAGGACTGGGAGCCGCCCCAACAACCAGCGAGTATGGGGGCAGCGGGCCTCTGCCGGCTCCCTCCTGGAGCATGGGGTCCTTGGCCTGGATGGCATCATAGTAGGGTCAGGGGATCGCAGGGCGGGGAGGGGGGCCAGGTGGTGAGTCCAGGGGCCTCAGCAGGCATGACTGTTGCCAGCCACTCAGCAGGTCCTCTGACCTCTGACCCCTGCTGAGCCCTCAGCAGCAAGTGTTCCCATCTGTCTTCCACAGACTAGGAAGCCAGGCTGCAGACGTTCGAGACACCCCAATACTCATGAAACGGTCGCTCCCCATTCCTCCAGTCCTATCCCCTCACTCTGCCCGCGCCCCCCACACTTGCCCCGGGTCCTGGAAAATACCGATCAACATTCTGTCCCGTTTGTGTTCGCGAAATGCCCCCTCGACTCCGGAGACAGGACACACAGCCTGCAGGACTCGGCGGGATGTTACACTGCGGGACGTTTGCATGCGTTGGGGGCTTTTTTCTTCATGACTTTGCTTTTACTGTGGTCAAACACACCTAACCGAATTTTCCGTCTGGCCCGGTGCCCAGGGCACGAGCGGTACCCATCGCACACCCATCCCCGCGCTCCGATGGCAGAACTCTCCGTCTTCCCGAACTGAAGCGCAGTGCCCAGCAACCACTAGCCGCTCCCTCCCCACGACGCGGCCGGGCTCCCTGCTCGCCTGCCCACGTGTGCGCTCTTGCTCTCAAACGAAGGAAGAAGAGAGAGCGCGGGGCGGGGGGCGGACGGGAGCCGCTGAGCAAGGACCCGGATGAGGTGGCCGCCCCCACCCCCCCTTCCAGGATCGGGAGCTTGGGCTCCGAGCCCACGGCCGGCGCTTGGAGATGACGTTACCCTTTACGTCATTGCACGGCCTTTTAAGGAGCGAATGGGCGAAGGGGTCCGCCCACCGCGGTGCACAGACCCTTGGACCGAGAGCTCTGGGGGAATTCCTGCCCGACTCCGCCCTCCACCCGTCAACCCAGCGAAGGCTCACGTAACAGTCGCAAAAAATAGGCGGAGCCGGACCCTATAAATACGGGCTTCTGACGGCGCTTCCCGCTGTTTCCAGACGGCGGCGACCATGGGCGTTTTGTGGCGAACCCTGTGCGGCCTGTGCCTGTGCGTCCTGCCGCTGATTAGCGGAGCGGCGGTGAGTAGGGCAGGGCGGCGGGGAGAGGCCGGGGAGGAGGACCGTTGTGGAGGCCTCCGGGGAGGGGCACGGTGCTCGGGTGCGGCGGTCGGGAAGGCCCCTGGACGGTCGCAGAAGGGGTGGGGGACGGGGGGATTACGGGCAAAGGATGGGGAGCGCTGGAGGGGGAGCAGGGTAGGGTGGGGGCGGGGCGCGTGGAGCGGTCTCCGAGACGCAA